>NW_023330140.1:642505-872756 GCF_011100685.1 Canis lupus familiaris
CAGGTCAGGGTGAGGCCCAGAGAGGTTCCAGAGTCATCATGTCAGGTGAGGCTCAGGTGTGGAACAGAGTAATCAGGTACCAATGATGCCCAGGTGAGTTCCAGAGTCACCAAATCTGGGTGACGCGCAGATAGGATCAGAGTCACCAGTTCCAGGTGAGGCCCATGTGGAGCCAGAGTCACCTGGTACATAAGAGGCCAAAGTCAGGTCCAGAGTTACCAGGATCAGGTCAGTCCCAGTGTGGAACAGAGTAAACATGTCCCGATGATGCCCAGGAAGAACCAGAGTTACCAGGTCCAGATGATGCAGGTGGGAGCATATTCACTAGGTCCCGGTTAGGCCAAGTTGAGGACCAAGTCACCAGGTCTAGTTGAGGCTTGGAGGGGTACCAGATTCACCTGGTCTAGGTGACATCCAGATGGGGACCAGAGTCACCATGTCAGGCTGAGACCCAGAGGGATCCAGAGTCATCATGTCCAGGTGAGGCTCACGTGTGGAACAGAGTATCCAGGTCATAAAGGTCCACATGAGGACCAGAGTCACCAGATCTGGGTGAGGCCCAGTTAGGATCAGAGTCACTAGTTCCAGGTGAGGGCCAGAAGGAGTACACAGCAATCAGGTCCAGGTGGGAACAAAGTCACCTGGACTGGATGAGGCCCAATGGGGACCAGAATCACAATGTCCAGGTGATTCCCAGGTGATGACCAGAGTTACCAGTTCCGGGTGAGGACAAGGGAAGGACCAGATTCACCAGGTCCACGTGAGGCCCACGTGGGAACCTGTGTCACCATGTATGGGAGAGGCACAATTGGCAACCCCCACTTACCAGGTCCAGGTGAGGCCAACCTGCAGGCGATGGAGAGGAACCGTGTCCCGATGATGCCCATGTAGGGACCAGAGTTACCAGGTCCAGGTGAGGCCGACCTGCAGGCCATACAGTGGAACCATGTCCCGATGATGCCCAGGTAGGGACCAGAGTCACCAGGTCCAAATGAGGCCCACATGGAGCATATTCACTAGGTCCAGGTGAGGCCCACTTGAGGACCAGAGTCACCAGATCTGGTTGAGGCCTAGAGGAATACGAGAATCCCCTGTTCCAGGTGACATCCAGATGGAGACCAGAGTCACCAGGGAAGGGTGAGGCTCAGAGAGGTTCCAGAGTCATCATGTCCAGGTGAGGCTCAGGTGTAGAACAGAGTCACCATGTACCAATGTTGCCCAGGTGAGGACCAGAGTCTCCAGGTCTGGGTGACGCGCAGATATGATCAGAGTCACCAGTTCCAGGTGAGGCCAAGAAAGAGTCCACAGCAATCAGGTCCAGGTGGGGAACAAAGTCACCAGGACTGGGTGAGACCCAGATGGGGACCAGATTCACCAGATCCAGGTGAGGCCCAGTTGGTGACCAGAGTCCCCGGGTCTGGGAGAGGACCAGATATTAACCAGATTCACCAGGTCCAAGAAGCCCACGTGTGGACCTGAGTCAACACGTATGGGTGAGGCCCATGTGGCAACCCGACTCACCAGGTCCAGGTGAGGCCAACCTGCAGGTCAGAGTCACCAGATACAGGTGAGACCCTAGTGGGGACCGGAGTCACAGGTAAATGTGAGTCTAAAGAACACCACAGTCAACAGGGCCAGGTGTGTTTCAAGTGGGAACGAGAGTCACCAGGTCCAGGTGAGACCCAGGTGGGGACCACACTCACCAGGTCCAGATTGAAGTCTAGGTGGGGGGACAAGATTCATCAGGACCAGTGGAGGCCAAAGAGTGGAGCAAAGTTATCATGTCCAGGAGAGGCCCAGGTGGGCAACAGTGTAACCATGTCCCATTGATGCCAGGTGGGAAAAGAGTCACAAGGTCCAGACGAGGCCTAAGTGAGGAGTAGATTCACCAGGTCCTGTTGAGGCCCACCTGAGGACCAGTGTCCCCAGCTCCGGGAGAGTCCTAGAGGGGGACCAGAGTCACCCGGTTCTGGTGATATCCAGGGGTGACCAGAGTCACCACGTCAGGGTGAGGCCCAGAGAGGGACGAGAATCACTAGGTCCAGGTGAGGCCCCGATGTGGAACTGAGAAACCAGGTCCCATGATGCCATATGAGGAACTGAGTCATCAGGTCCAGGTGATGTCCCAGTGGGATCCAGTCACCTCGTCCAGGTGAGGCCCAGGGGGGACCACAGTCACCAGGTCCAGGTGAGGCCCAGGTATATAAGAGTGTATCCAGGTCCCAGTGATGCCCAGGAAGGACCAGCATCATCAGTTCCAGGAGAGGCCCAAATATGTATCAGAGTCATTGTGTTACAGGTGAGGCCAGATGGAGACAACACGGACCAGATTCAGGAGAACCCCATATGGGAACCAGAGCAACCAGATCCAGGTGAGGTCCAGGTGGGACCACAGTCACAAGGTCCAGGTGAGGCGCAGGTGGCAACAGGATTCACCAAGTCCAGGTGAGACCCAGGTGGCGACCAGTCACCAGATCCAGGTGAGGACCAGCTAAGGACCAGATTCCCCAGGCCCAAGTGAAGCCCAAGGGCTGACCAGATTTACCAGGTATGGGTGAGGCCTCGAGTGGGAACCAGAGTAACCAGTTTAGTTTGAGGCCCAGAATGGGACCAGAGGTCCCTGGTCAAAGTGAGGCCCAGGTGAGGAATAGAGTATCCAGGTCCGAATGATGCCTGGGTGAGGACCAAAGTAACTAAGGCCATGCAGGCCCAGATGGGGAACAGAATCACTAGGTCCTGGTGAGGCATAGAAAAAGACCACAGTCACCAGTATCAGGTGAGCCCCTTGTGGGAACCAGAGCCACTCTATCCAGCTGATTCCCAGGTCCATGTGAAGCCCACGTGAGGACGAGATTCATCAGGTCGAATTGAGGCATAGCTGGGGACAAAAGTCACCAGGTCTGGGTGCGGCCTGTGTAGGGCAAGATTCAGCAGTTCTGAGTTAGGTCAAAGTGCGGACGAGAGACACCAGGTCCAGGTGAGGCCAAACTGAGTACCAGATTCACCACATCCAGGTGAGGTCCATGTTGGAAAGAGAGTCACCAGGTCCAGGAGGGGTCCATGTGGGGACCAGAGTCACTAGATCCAGGTGAAGTCTAGGTGGGGACCAGAGTCCCCAGATCGAGGTGAAGCCCAGGTGGGGACCAGAGTCACTAGGTGCAGATGAGGCCCAGGTGAGGACCAGAGTTACCAGGTACACGTGAGGCCCCGGTGTGGATCAGAGGCAACAGGTTCATGTGAGGCCGACTTGGGGACCATGGTCAACAGGTCTATTGAGGCCCATGTGTGGAACACAGTAAGCAGGTCCAGGTGAGTCCCCGGTGGTAACAAGAGTCACCACGTCCAGGTGAGGTCCAGGTGGGGACCAGGATCACCAGGTACAGGGGAGGCCATTGAAAGAACCAGAGTCAACAGTTCGAGTTCAGGCGCAGGTGGCAACCAGGGTCAGCAGGTCCAAGTCAAGCCAAAGGGGACTTCACATTCACTAGGGCACGGTGAGACCCAGAGGGGGAGCATAGTCACCTGGTCCAGGTGAGGTTCAGTTGTGGAACACAGTCACCAGGTCCCAATTTTGCCCAGTTGAGGACCATGGTCAACAGGGCAAGGTGAGGCCCAGATGGGGACCGGAGTCCCGAAATCCAGGTGAAGCCCAGGTGGGGACCACAGTCACCAGATCCAGGGTAGTCTCAGGTGCAGACCAGAATCACCAGGTCCAGGTGAGGTGCAGGTGGCAACCAAACTCACCAGGTCCCGGTAAGGCACTGGTGGGATACATGAGAAGTCACGAGGTACATGAGAAGCTAGAAACACATGGGATCCCTGGGTGGCGCAGCGGTTTGGCGCCTGCCTTTGGACCATGGCGCGATCCTGGAGACCTGGGATCCAATCCCACGTCGGGCTCCCGGTGCATGGAGCCTGCTTCTCCCTCTGCCTGTGTCTCTGCCTCTCTCTCTCTCTGTGACTATCACAAATAAATACAAATTAAAAAAAAAGATACTAGAAACACTGCGGCCAACAGGTCCACATGATCTCCATGTGGGAACGAGAATCACCAGTTACAGGTGAGGACCATGTGGGGATCCGACTCACCATGTCCAGGTGAGACCCACGTGGGAAACAGTGTCACCATGTCCAGGTGTGGCCCAGGTGAAGACCAGAGTTAATAGGTCCGGCTGGGTCACTGTTAGTGAACAGTATAACCATATCCTGATGCTACCCAGGTGGGTAGCAGAGACACCAGGTCCTGGTGAGGCCCAAGTGGGACCAGAGACATGAGGTCCAGGTGAGGTCCCGATGGGAACCACAGTCACCCGGTCAGGTGAGGCCATGCTTAGGATCAGAGTCACCAGTTACAGGTGAGGCCCAGGTGGAGCCAGAGTCACCTGGTACAGAAGAGGCCAAAGTCAGGACCAGAGTTACCAGGATCAGGTCACTCCAAGTGGGAATAGAGTAATCATGTCCCGGTGATGCCCAGGTAGAACCAGAGTCACCAGGCCCAGATGTGGCGCAGGTGGGGAGCATGTTCACTAGGTCCCGTTGAGGCCCAGTTGAGGACCAGAGTCACCAGGTCTAGGTGAGGCCTAGAGGGGTACCAGATTCACCTGGTCTAGTGACATCCAGATGGGGACCAGAGTCCCCATGTCAGGCTGAGGCCCAGAGGCGATCCAGAGTCATCATATCCAGGTGAGGCTCAGGTGTGGAACAGAGTATCTAGGTCATAATGGTCCACAGGTGAGGATCAGAATCACCAGATCTGGGTGAGGCCCAGTTAGCATCAGAGTCAGTAGTTCCAGGTTAGCCAAGAAGGAGTCCACAGCAATCAGGTCCAGGTGGGGAAGAAAGTCAACAGGACTGGGTGAGGCCCAGATGGGGACCAGATTCACCAGGCCCAGGTGATTCCCATGTGGTGACCAGAGTTACCAGTTCCGGGTGACCACCAGGTAAGGACCAGATTCACCAGGACCAAGTGAGGCCCACGTGGGGACCTGTGTCCCTAGGCAAGGGTGAGGCCCAGGTGACAAACCCACTCACCAGGTCCAGGTGAGGCCAACCTGCAGGCCATGGAGAGGAACCCGTCCCAATAATGCCCAGGTAGGGAGGAGAGTTACCAGGCCCAGGTGAGGCCAACCTGCAGGCCATGCAGTGGAACCATATCCCTATGATGCCCAGGTAGGGACCAGGGTCACCAGGTCCAGGTGAGGGCAACCTGCAGGTCATGCAGTGGAACCATGTCCCGATGATGCCCAGGTAGTGACCAGAGTCACCAGATCCAAATGAGGCCCAGATGCAGCATATTCTCTAGGTCCAGGTGAGGCCCAGTTGAGGACCAGAGTCACCAGACCTTGTTGAGGCCCAGACGGGTACCATAATCCCCTGGACCAGGTGACATCCATATGGGGACCAGAGTCACTACGTTAGGTTAATAGCCAGAGTAGTTCCAGAGTCATCATGTCCAGGGGAGCCTCAGGTGTGGAACAGAGTCACCAGGACCAATGATGCCCAGGTGAGGACCAGAGTAACCAGGTACACGTGAGGCCCCGGTGGGGATCAAGGCAACAGGTTCATGTGAGGCCGGCTTGGGGACCATGGTCAACAGGTCTATTGAGGCCCAGGTGTGGAATACAGTAAGCAGGTCCAGGTGAGTCCCCAGGGGTGACAAGAGTCACCATGTACAGGCGACGCCCGGTGGGGACCAGGATCACCAGGTACTGGGGAGGCCCTTGAAAGAACCAGAGTCAACAGTTTGACGTCAGGCGCAGGTTCCAAGCAGGGTCAGCAGGTCCAAGTCAGGCCAAAGTGGGGTTCACAGTCCCTACTGCACGGTGAGACCCAGAGGGGGACCAGAGTCACCTGGTCCAGGTGAGGTCCTGTTGTGGATTACAGTCACTGGGTCCCAATTTTGCCCAGTTGAGGACCATGGTCAACAGGGCCAGGTGAGGCACAGATGGGAACCAGAGCCCTAAATCCAGGTGAAGCCCAGGTGGGGACCACAGTAACCAGATCCAGGGTAGTCTCAGGGGCTGACCAGAATCACCAGGTCCAGGTGAGGTGCAGGTGGCAACCACACTCAACAGGTCCCAGTGAGGCCCTGGTGGGGACCAGAGTCACGAGGTACATGAGAAGCTAGAAACACTGCAGCCACCAGATCCACATGATGTCCATGTGGGAACGAGAATCACCAGTTACAGGTGAGGACCAGGCAGGGAACCGAATCACATGTCCACGTGAGACCCAAGAGGGAACCAGTGCTACCATGTCCAGGTGTGGCCCAGGTGAAGACCAGAGTTAATATCTGGCTGGGTCACTGTTAGTGAATAGTGTAACCATATCCTGATGCTACCCATGTGGGTACCAGAGACACCAGGTCCTGGTGAGGCCTAGGTGGGACCAGAGACATGAGGTCCAGTTGAGGTCCCGATGGGAACCACAGTCACCAGGTCAGGTGAGGCCATGCTTAGGATCAGAGTCACCAGTTACAGGTGAGACCCAGGTCGAGCCAGAGTCACCAAGTAGGGAAGACGCCAAAGTCAGGACCAGAGTTACCAGGATCAGGTCAGTCACAGTGGGGAATAGAGTAACCATGTCCCGATGATGCCCAGGTAGAACCCGAGTCACCACGTACAGATGAGGCTCAGGTCGGGAGTATATTCACTAGGTCCCGGTGAGGCCCAGTTGAGGACCAGATTCCCCCAGTCTTTTTGAGGCCTAGAGGGGTACCAGATTCACCTGGTCTAGGTGACATCCAGATGGGGACCAGAGTCACCAGGTCAGGGTGAGGCCCAGAGAGGTTCCAGAGTCATCATGTCCAGGTGAGGCTCAGGTGTGGAACAGTGTCACCAGGTACCAATGATGCCCAGGTGAGGACCAGATTCACCAGGTCTGTGTGACGCGCATATAGGATCAGAGTCACCAGTTTCAGGTGAGGTCAAGAAAGAGTCCACAGCAATCAGGTCCAGGTGGGGAACAAAGTCACCAGGACTGGGTGAGGCCCAGATGGGGACCAGATTCACCAAGTCCATGTGATTGCCAGGTGGTGACCAGAAATACCAGTACCGGATGAGCACCAGGAAAGGACGAGATTCACCAGGTCCAAGTGAGACCCACGTGGGGACCTGTGTCACATTGCATGTGTGAGGCCTAGGTTGCCACCCCACTCACCAGGTCCAGGTCAGGCCAACCTGCAGGCCAAGCAGAGGAACCATGTCTCGATGATGCCCAGGTAGACATCAGAGTTACCAGGTCCAGGTGAGGCAAACCTGCAGGCCATGCAGTGGAACCATGTCGCGATGATGCCCAGGTAGGGACCAGAGTCACCAGGTCCAAATGAGGCCCAGATGGAGCAAATTCACTAGGTCCATGTGAGGCCCAGATCAGGACCAGAGTCACCAGATCTGCTTGATGCCTAGAGGGGTACCAGAATCACCTGGTCCAGGTAACATCCACATGGGGAACAGAGTCACCAGGTCACGAAGAGGCCCAGAGAGGTTCCAGAGGCATCATGTCCAGGTGAGGCTCAGGTGAGGAACAGAGTCACCAGGTACCAATGATGCACAGGTGAGGACCAGAGTCACCAGATCTGGGTGACGCGCAGATAGGTTCAGAGTCACCAGTTCCAGGTGAGGCCAAGAAAGTGTCCACAGCAATCAGGTCCAGGTGGGGAACAAAGTCACCAGGACTGGGTGAGGCCCAGATGGGGACCAGATTCACCAGGTCCAGGTGAAAACCAGGTGGTGACCAGTGTCCCCGGGTCTGGGTTAGGACCAGATAAGGACCAGATTCACCAGGTCCAAGAGGCCCACGTGGGGACCTGAGTCACCATTTACGGGTTAGGCCCAGGTGGCAACCGCACTCACCAGGTCCAGGTGAGGCCAACATGCAGGCCAGAGTCACCAGATCCAGGTGAGGCTCTAGTGGGGACCGGAGTCACCAGGTAAATGTGAGTCTACAAGAAAACTAGTCACCAGGTCCAGGTGTATTACAGGTGGGAACGAGATTCAACAGGTCCAGGTGAGACCCAGGTGGGGACCACAGTCACCAGGTCCAGATTGAGGCCTAATGGGGGGACAAGAGTCATCAGGACCAGTTGAGGCCAAAGAATGAAGCAAAGTCATCATGTCCAAGTGAGGCCCAGGTGGAGAACAGAGTAACCATGTCCCATTGATGCCAGGTGGGAAAAGAGTCACAAGGTCCAGACGAGGCCTAAGTGAGGAGTAGATTCAACAGATCCTGTTGAGGCCCAGTTGAGGACCAGTGTCCCCAGCTCCGGGTAAGTCCCAGGGGGGGACCAGAGTCACCCGGTTCTGGTGATATCCAGGAGGGGACCAGAGTCACCACGTCAGGGTTAGGCCCAGAGCGGGACGAGATTCACTAGGTCCCGGTGAGGCCACGATGTGGAACTGAAACCAGGTCCCATGATTCCCATATGAGGACCTGAGTTACCAGGTCCAGGTGAGGTCCATGTGGGAACCAGTCACTTCGTCCAGGTGAGGCCCAGGTGGGACCACAGTCAACAGGTCCAGGTGAGGCCCAGGAATATAATGAGTATCCAGGTCCCAATGATGCCCAAGTAAGGACCAGAGTGAACAGGTCCAGCAGAGGCCCAAATATGGATCAGAGCCATTTTGTTCCAGTTGATGCCTGATGGAGACCACAGGAACCAGGTCCAGGAGAGCCCCATATGGGAACCAGAGCCACCAGATCCAGGTGACTTCCAGGTGGGACCAGAGTCACAAGGTCCAGGTGAGGCGCATGTGGCAACAGGATTCACCAAGTCCAGGTGAGGCCCAGGTGGCGACCAGTCACCAGATCCAAGTGAGGACAAGCTAAGGACCAGATTCACCAGGCCCAAATGAAGCCCAAGGGGTGACCAGAGTCACCAGGTAAGGGTCATTCCCAGAGGGAGAACCACAGTAACCAGTTTAGTTTGAGGCCAAGAATGTGACCAGAGGTCCCTAGTCAGAGTGAGGCCCAGGTGTGGAATAGTGTATCCAGGTCCCAATGATGCCTGGAAGGACCATAGTCACTAGGGCCATGCAGGCCCAGATGGGGAACAGAATCACTAGGTCCTGGTGAGGCATAGAATAAAACCACAGTCAGCAGTATCATTTGAGTCCCTTGCGGGAACCAGAGCCACACTATCCAGCTGAGTCCCAGGTGACGTGAGGCTCACGTAAGGACCAGATTCATTAGGTCGAAATGAGGCATACCTGGGGACAAGAGTCACCAGGTATGGGTGCGGCCTAGGTGGGGCAAGATTCAGCAGTTCTGAGTTAGGTCATAGTAGGGACGAGAGACGTCAGGTCCAGGTGAGGCCAAACTGAGGACCAGAGTCACCAGATCCAGGTGAGGTCCATGTTGGAAAGAGAGTCAGCAGGTCCAAGAGAGGTCCAGGTGGGAACCAGAGACACCAGATTCAGGTGAAGTCCAGGTGGGGACCAGAGTCACCAGATCCAGGTGAAGCCCAGGTGGGGATCAGAGTCACTAGGTCCAGATGAGTTCCAGGTGAGGACCAGAGTTACCAGGTACACATGAGGCCCCGGTGGGTATCAAGGCAACAGGTCCATATGAGGCCGGTTTGGGGACCATGGTCAACTGGTCTACTTGAGGCCCTGGTGTGGAATACAGTAAGCAGGTCCAGGTGAGTCCCCGGTGGTGACAAGAGTCACCACGTCCAGGTGAGTGTCAGGTGGGGACCAGGATCACCAGGTACAGGGGAGGCCCTTGAAAGAACCAGACTCAACAGGTCGAAGTCAAGCGCAGGTCGCAACCAGGGTCAGCAGGTCCAAGTCAGGCCAAAGTGGGGTTCACAGTCATTAGGGCACGGTGAGACCCAGAGGGGGACCAGAGTCACCAGATCCAGGTGAGGTCCATGTTGGAAAGAGAGTCACCAGGTCCAAGAGAGGTCCAGGTGGGGACCAGAGTAACCAGATCCACGTGAAGCCCAGGTGGGGACCAGAGTCACTAGGTCCCGATGAGGCCCAGGTGAGGACCTGAGTTACCAGGTACACGTGAGGCCCCGGTGAGGATCAGAGGCAACAGGTCCATGTGAGGCCGGCTTGGGGACCATGGTCAACAGGTCTACTTGAGGCCCTGGTGTGTAACACAGTAAGCAGGTCCAGGTGAGTCCCCGGTGGTGAAAAGGGTCACCACGTCCAGGTGAGGCCCAGGTGGGGACCAGGATCACCAGGTACAGTTGAGGCCCTTGAAAGAACTAGAGTCTACTGGCACAAAAACAGACACATATATTAGTGAAACAGAATAGAGAATCCAGAAGTGGACCCTGAACTTTATGGGCAACTAATATTCGATAAAGGAGGAAAGACTATCCATTGGAAGAAAGACAGTCTCTTCAATAAATGGTGCTGGGAAAATTGGACATCCACATGCAGAAGAATGAAACTAGACCAATCTCTTTCACCATACACAAAGATAAACTCAAAATGGATGAAAGATCTAAATGTGAGAGAAGATTCCATCAAAATCCTAGAGAAGAACACAGGCAACACCCTTTTTGAACTCGGCCATAGTAACTTCTTGCAAGATACTCCACGAAGGCAAAAGAAACAAAAGCAAAAATGAACTATTGGGACTTCATCAAGATAAGAAGCTTTTGCACAGCAAAGGATACAGTCAACAAAACTCAAAGACAACCTACAGAATGGAAGAAAATATTTGCAAATGACATATCAGATAAAGGACTAGTTTCCAAGATCTATAAAGAACTTATCAAACACAACACCAAAGAAACAAACAATCCAATCATGAAATGGGAAAAAGACATGAACAGAAATCTCACAGAGGAAGACATAGACATGGCCAACATGCACATGAGAAAATGCTCTGCATCACTTGCCATCAGAGAAATACAAATCAAAACCACAATGAGATACCACCTCACACCAGTGAGAATGGGGAAAATTACCAAGACAGGAAACAACCAATGTTGGAGAGGATGCGGAGAAAAGGGAATCCTCATACACTGTTGGTGGGAATGTGAACTGGTGCAGCCACTCTGGAAAACTGTGTGGAGGTTCCTCAAACAGTTAAAAAAATACCTGCCCTACGACCCAGCAATTGCACTGTTGGGGATTTTCCCCAAAGAGACAAATGCAATGAAACGCCGGGACACCTGCACCCCGATGTTTATAGCAGCAATGGCCACGATAGCCAAACTGTGGAAGGAGCCTCGGTGTCCAACGAAAGATGAATGGATAAAGAAGATGTGGTTTATGTATACAATGGAATATTACTCAGCTATTAGAAATGACAAATACCCACCATTTGCTTCAACGTGGATCGAACTGGAGGGTATTATGCTGAGTGAAGTAAGCCAGTCGGATAAAGACAAGCATTATATGTGCTCATTCATTTGGAGAATATAAATAATAGTGAAAGGGAATATAAAGGAAGGGGGAAGAAATGTGTGGGAAATATCAGAAAGGGAGACAGAACGTAAAGACTGCTAACTCTGGGAAACGAACTAGGGGTGGTAGAAGGGGAGGAGGGCGGGGGGTGGGAGTGAAAGGCTGAGGGGCACTGGGGGTTATTCTGTATGTTAGTAAATAGAACACCAATAATAAAAAAATAAATTTAAAAAAAAAGAAAGAAAAAGAAAGAACCAGAGTCAACAGGTCGAAGTCAAGCGCAGGCGGCAACCTGGGTCAGCAGGTCAAAGTCAGGCCAAAGTGGGGTTCACAGTCATTAGGGCACGGTGAGACCCAGAGGGGGACCAGAGTCACCTGGTCCAGGTGAGGTCCATTTGTGGAACACAGTCACCGGGCCCCAATTGTGCCCAGTTTAGGACCATGGTCAACAGGGCCAGGTGAGGCCCAGATGGGGACCGGAGTCCCCAAATCCAGGTGAAGCCCAGGTGGGGACCACAGTCACCAGATCCAGGGTAGTCTCAGGTGCAGACCAGAATCACCAAGTCCAGGTGAGTTGCAGGTGGCAACCACACTCACCAGGTCCCGGTGAGGCCCTGGTGGGGACCAGAGTCACGAGGTACATGAGAAGCTAGAAACACTGCAGCCACTAGGTCCACAGGATGTCCATATGGGAACGAGAATCACCAGTTACAGGTGAGGACCAGGTGGGGATCCGACTCACCATGTCCAGGTGAGACCCAGGTGGGAACCAGTGTCACCATGTCCAGGTGTGGCCCAGGTGAATACAAGAGTTAATAGGTCCGGCAGGGTCACTGTTAGTGAACAGTGTAACCATATCCTGATGCTACCCTGGTGGGTACCAGAGACACCAGGTCCTGGTGAGGCCCAGGTGGGACCAGAGATATGAGGTCCAGGTGAGGTCCCGATGGGAACCACAGTCACCAGGTCAGGTGAGGCCATGCTTAGGATCAGAGTCACCAGTTACTGGTGTGGCCCAGGAGGAGCCAGAGTCACCTGGTACGGAAGAGGCCAAAGTCAGGACGAGAGTTACCAGGATCAGGTCAGTCCCAGTGGGGAATAGACTAACCATGTCCCGATGATGCCCAGGTAGAACCAGAGTCACCAGGTCCAGATGAGGAGTAGGTGGGAAGCATATTCTCTAGGTCTCGGTGAGGCGCACTTGAGGACCAGAATCCCCAGGTCTAGTTGAGGCCTAGAGGGGTACCAGATTCACCTGGTCTAGGTGACATCCAGATGGGGAGCAGAGTCACCATGTCAGGGTGAGGCCCAGAGGGGACCCAGAGTCATCATGTCCAGGTGAGGCTCAGGTGTGGAACAGAGATCCAGATCATAATGGTCCACAGGTGAGGACGAGAGTCACCAGATCTGGGTGAGCCCCAGTTAGGATCAGAGTCACCAGTTCCAGGTGAGGCCAAGAAGGAGTCCACAGCAATCAGGTCCAGGTGGGGAACAAAGTCACGAGGACTGGGTGAGGCCCAGATGGGGACCAGATTCACCAGGTCCAGGTGAAGCCCAGGTGGGGACCAGAGTCACTATGTCCAGATGATGCCCAGGTGAGGACCAGAGTTACCAGGTACACGTCAGACACTGGTAGGTATCAGAGGCAACTGGTCCATGTGAGGCAGGCTTGGGGACCATGGTCAAGAGTTCTACTTGAGGCCCAGTGTGGAACACTGTAACCAGGTCCAAGTGAGTCCCCGGTGGTGACAAGAGTCACCAGGTCCAGGTGAGGCCCAGGTGGGAACCAGGATCACCAGGTACAGGGGAGCCCCTTGAACGAACCAGAGTCAACAGTTCGAGCCCACGCGCAGGTGGCAACTAGGGTCAGCAGGTCCAAGTCAGGCCAAAGTGGGGTTCACAGTCACTAGAGCACGGTGAGACCCACAGGGGGACCAGAGTCACCTGCTCCAGGTGAGATCCAGGTGTGGAACACAGTCACCGGGTCCCATTTTTGCCGTGATGAGGACCATGGTCAACAGGGCCAGGTGAGGCCCGTATTGGGACCGGAGACGCCAAATCCAGGTGAAGCCCAGGTGGGGACCACAGTCCCAAGATCCAGGGTAGTCTCAGGTGCAGACCAGAATCACCAGGTCCTGGTGAGGTGCAGGTGGCAACCACACACACCAGGTCCCGGTGAGGCCCTGGTGCGGACCAGATGCTCGAGGTACATGAGAAGTTAGAAACACTGAAGCCACCAGTTCCACATAATGTCCATGTTGGAATGAGAATCACCAGTTACAGGTGAGGACCAGGTGGGGATCCGACTCACCATGTCCAGGTGAGACCCTGGTGGGAACCAGTGTCACCATGTCCAGGTGTGTCCCAGGTGAAGACCAGAACTACAGGTCCGGCTGGGTCACTGTTAGTGAACAGTGTAACCGTATCCTGATGCTACCAAGGTGGATACCAGAGACACCAGGTCCTGGTGAGGCCCAGTTTGGACCAGAGACATGAGGTCCAGGTGAGGTTCCGATGGGAACCACAGTCACAAGGTCAGGTGAGGCCATGCTTAGGATCAGAGTCACCAGTTCCAGGTGAGGCCCAGGTGGAGCCAGAGTCACCTGGTACAGAAGAGGCCAGTCAGGACCAGAGTTACCAGGATCAGGTCACTCCAAGTGGGAATAGAGTAACCATGTCCCGATGATGCCCAGGTAGAACCAGAGTCACCAGGCCCAGATGTGGCGCAGGTGAGGAGCATGTTCACTAGGTCCCGTTGAGGCCCAGTTGAGGACCAGAGTCACCAGGTCTAGGTGAGGCCTAGAGGGGTACCAGATTCACCTGGTCTGGTGACCTCCAGATGGGGACCAGAGTGCCCATGTCAGGCTGAGGCCCAGAGGGGATCCAGTGTCAACATATTCAGGTGAGGCTCAGGTATGCAACAGAGTATCCAGGTCACAATGGTCCACACGTGAGGACCAGAGTCACCAGATCTGGGTGAAGCCCAGTTAGCATCAGAGTCAGCAGTTCCAGGTTAGCCAAGAAGGAGTCCACAGCAATCAGGTCCAGGTGGGGAAGAAAGTCAACAGGACTGGGTGAGGCCCAGATGGGGACCAGATTCACCAGGCCCAGGTGATTCCCATGTGGTGACCAGAGTTACCAGTTCCGGGTGACCACCTGGTAAGGACCAGATTCACCAGGTCCAAGTGAGGCCCACGTGGGGACCTGTTTCACTAGGCAAGGGTGAGACCCAGGTGAGAAACCCACTCACCAGGTCCAGGTGAGGTCAACCTGCAGGCCAGGCAGAGGAACCAGGTCCCAATGATGCCCAGGTAGGGACGAGAGTTACCAGGTCCAGGTGAGGCCAACCTACAGGCCATGCAGTGGAACCATGTCCCGATGATGCCCAAGTAGGGACCAGAGTCACCAGGTCCAAAGGAGGCCCAAATGGAGCATATTCACTAGGTCCAGGTGAGGCCCAGTTGAGGACCAGAGTCACCAGACCTGGTTGAGGCCCAGAGGGGTACCATAAGCCCCTGGTCCAGGTGACATTCATATGGGGACCAGAGTCACCAGGTCAGGTTGATAGCCAGGGAGATCCAGAGTCATCATGTCCAGGGGAGCCTCAGGTGTGGAACAGAGTAACCACGTACACGTGAGGCCCCGGTGGGGATCAGAGGCAACAGGTCCATGTGAGGTAGGCTTGGGGACCATGGTCAACAGGTTTATTGAGGCCCCGGTGTGGAACACAGTAAGCAGGTCCAGTTGAGTCCCCAGTGGTGACAAGAGTCACCACGTCCAGGTGAGGCCCGGTGGGGACCAGGATCACCAGGTATAGGTGAGGCCCTTGAAAGAACCAGAGTCAACAGTTCGACGTCAGTCGCAGGTGGGAACCAGGGTCAGCAGGTCCAAGTCAGGCCAAAGTGGGTTTCACAGTCACTAGGGCACGGTGAGACCGAGAGGGGGACCAGAGTCACCTGGTCCAGGTGAGTTCCAGTTGTGGAACACAGTCACCGCGTCCCAATTTTGCCCAGTTGTGGACCATGGTCAACAGGGCCATGTGAGCCCCAGATGGGGACCGGAGTCCCCAAATCCAGGTGAAGCCCAGGTGGGGACCACAGTCACTAGATCCAGGGTAGTCTCAGGTGCAGACCAGAATCACCAGGTGCAGGTGAGATGCAGGTGGCAACCACATTGACCAGGTCCCGGTGAGGGCCTGGTGGGGACCAGAGTCACGAGTTACATGAGAAGCTAGAAACACTGAAGCCACTAGGTCCACATGATGTCCATGTGGAAACGAGAATCACCAGTTACAGGTGAGGACCACTGGGGATCTGAGTCACCATGTCCAGGGGAGACCCATGTGGGAACCAGTGTCACCATGTCCAGGTGTGGCCCAGGTGAAGACCAGAGTTAATAGGTCCGGCTGGGTCACTGTTAGTGAACAGTGTAACCATATCCTGATGCTACCCAGGTGGGTACCAGAGACACCAGGCCCTGGTGAGGCCCAGGTGGTTCCAGAGACATGAGGTCCAGGTGAGGTCCCGATGGGAACCACAGTCACCAGGTCAGGTGAGGCCATGCTTAGAATCAGAGTCACCAGTTACAGGTGAGGCCCAGTTAGAGCCAGAATCACCTGGTATAGAGAGGCCAAAGTCAGGACCAGAGTTACCAGGATCAGGTCAGTCCCAGTGGGGAATAGAGTAACCATGTCCCGATGATGCCCACGTAGAACCAGAGTCACCATGTCCAGATGAGGCGCAGGTGGGGAGCATATTCACTAGGTCCCGGGGAGGCCCAGTTGAGGACTAGAGTCACCAGGTTTGGTTGAGGCCTAGAGGGGTACCAGATTCACCTGGTCTAGGTGACATCCAGATGGGGACCAGAATCACCATGTCAGGGGGAGGCCCAGAGTGGATCCAGAGTCATCATGTCCAGGTGAGGCTCAGGTGTGGAAAGAGAATCCAGGTCATAATGATCAACAGGTGAGGACCAGAGTCACCAGATCTGGGTGACGTGCAGATATGATCAGAGTGACCAGTTCCAGGTGAGGCCAAGAAGGAGACCACAACAATCAGGTCCAGGTGGCGAACAAAGTCACCAGGAATGGGTGAGGCCCAGATGGGGACCAGATTCACCAGGTCCAGTTGAGGCCCAGGTGGTGAGCAGAGTCCCCGGGTCTGGGAGAGGATCAGGTAAGGACCAGATTAACATGTCAAAGATGCCCACGTGGGGACCTGAGTCACCAGGTTTGGGTGAGGCCCAGGTGGCAACCCCACTCACCAGGTCCAAGTGAGGCCAACCTGCAGGACAGAGTCACCAGATCCAGGTGAGGCCCTACTGGGGACTGGAATCACCAGGTAAATGTGAGTCTACAAGTACACCACAGTCACCAGGTCTAGGTGTGGTTCATGTGGGAACGAGAGTCACCAGGTCCAGGTGAGACCCAGGTGGAGACGACAGTCTCCAGGTCCAGATTGAGGCCTCGGTTGGGTGACCAGGGTCATCAGGACCAGTTGAGGCCAAAGTGCAGAGCAAAGTTATCATTTCCATGTGAGGCCCAGGTGCGGAACAGAGTAACCATGTCCCATTGTTGCCAGGTGGGAAAAGAGTCACAAGGTCCAGACGAGGCCTAAGTGAGGAGTAGATTCACCGGTCCTGTTGAGGCCGAGTTGAGGATCAGTGTCCCCAGCTCCAGGTGAGTCCCAGAGGGGGACCACTGTCACCCGGTTCTGGTGATATACAGGTGGGGACCTGAGTCACCACGTCAGGGTGAGGCCCAGAGCGGGACGAGAATCACTAGGTCCAGATGAGGCCCCGATGTGGAACTGAGAAACCAGGTCCCATGATGCCCATATGAGGACCTGCGTAACCAGGTCCAGGTGAGGTCCCTTTGGGAACCAGTCACCTCGTCCAAGTGAGGCCCAGGTTGGACCACAGTCACAATGTCCAGGTGAGTCCCAGGTATATAATAGAGCATCCAGGTCCCAATGTAGCCCAGGTAAGGAGCAGAGTCAACAGGTCCAGGAGAGGCCCAAATATGAATCAGAGTCATTGTGTTCCAGGTGAGGCCAGATGGAGACCACAGGAACCAGGTCCAGGAGAGGCCCAAATGGCAACCAGAGCCACCAAATCCAGGTGAGGTCCAGGTGGGACCACAGTCACAAGGTCCAGGTGAGGCGCTGGTGGCAACAGGATTCACCAAGTCCAGGTGAGAACCAGGTGGG
The DNA here is from genome assembly GCF_011100685.1 of Canis lupus familiaris. NCBI lineage: Eukaryota > Metazoa > Chordata > Mammalia > Carnivora > Canidae > Canis > Canis lupus. Next base: position 660,075 of record NW_023330140.1, read on the forward strand.
GACCAGTCACCAGATCCAGGTGCGGACCTGCTATGGACAAGATTCACCAGGCCCAAGTGAAGCCCAAGGGGTGACCAGAGTCACCAGGTAAGGGTGAGGCCCAGAGGGGAACCAGAGTAACCAGTTTAGTTTGAGGCCCAGAATGGGACCAGAGGTCCATGGTAAAAGTGAGGCCCAGGTGTGGAATAGAGTATCGAGTTCCCAATGATGCCTGGGTGAGGACCAGAGTCACTAGGGCCATGCAGGCCCAGATGGGGAACAGAAATCTCTAGGTCCTTGTGAGGCATAGAATAAGAACACAGTCACCAGTATCAGGTGAGCCCCTTGTGGGAACCAGAGCCACTCTATCCAGCTGAGTCCCAGGTCCATGTGAGGCCCACGTGAGGACCAGATTCATGAGGTCGAATTGAGGCATAGCTGGGGACAAGAGTCACCAGGTCTGCATGCGGCCTAGGTGGGGCAAATTCAGTAGTTCTGAGTTAGGTCAAAGTGGCGACGAGCGACACCAGGTCCAGGTGAGGCCAAACTGAGGACCAGAGTCACCAGATCCAGGTGAGGTCCATGTTGGAAAGAGAGACACCAGGTCCAGGAGAGGTCCAGGTGGGGACCAGTGTCACCAGATACAGGGGAAGTCCAGGTGGGGACCAGAGTCTCCAGATCCAGGTGAAGCCCAGGTGGGGACCAGAGTCACTAGGTCCAGATGAGGCCCAGTGAGGATCAGAGTTACCAGGTACAAGTGAAGCCCCGGCGGGGACCAGAGCCAAAAGGTACACGTGAGGCTGGCTTGGGGACCATGGTCAAGAGGTCTACATGTGGCCCAGGTGTGGAACACTGTAAGCCTGTCTAGGTGAGTCCCCAGTGGTGACAAGAGTCACCACATCCAGTTGAGGCCCAATTGGGGACCAGGATCACCAGGTACAGGGGAGTCCTTTGAAAGAACCTGAGTCAACAGTTCGAGGTCAGGCGCAGGTGGCAACCAGGGTCAGCAGGTCCAAGTCAGTCCAAAGTTGGGTTCACAGTCACTAGGGCACGGTGAGACCCAGAGGGGGACCAGAGTCACCTGGTCCAGGTGAGGTCCAGTTGTGGAACAAAGTCACCGGGTCCCAATTTTGTCCAGTTGAAGACCATGGAAACAGGGCCAGGGGAGGTCCGGATGGGGATCGGAGTCCCCAAATCCAGGTGAGGCCAGGTGCGGACCACAGTCACAAGATCCAGGGTAGTCTCAGGGGCAGACCAGAATCACCAGGTCCTGGTGAGGTGCAGGAGGCAACCACACTCACCAGGTCCCGGTGAGGCCCAGGTTCGGACCAGATTCTCGAGGTACATGAGAAGCTAGAAACTCTGCAGCCACCAGTTCCACGTGAAGTCCATGTGGGAACGAGAATCACCAGTTACAGATGAGGACCTGGTGGGCATGTGACTCACCATGTCCAGGTGAGACTATGGTGGGAACCAGTGTCACCATGTCCAGGTGTGGACCCGGTGAAGACCAGAGTTAACAGGACTGGCTGGGTCACTGTTAGTGAACAGTGTAACCATATTCTGATGCTACTCAGGTGGGTACCAGATACAAGATCCTGGTGAGGCCCAGGTGGGACCAGAGACATGAGGTCCAGGTGAGGTACCGATGGAAACCACAGTCACCAGGTCAGGTGAGGCGATGCTTCGGATCAGAGTCACCACTTACAGATGCGGTCCAGGTGGAGCCAGAGTCAAATGGTACAGAAGATGCCAAAGTCAGGACCAGAGTTACCACGATCAGGTCAGTCCCACTGGGGAATAGAGTAACCACGTCCCGATGATGCCCAGGTATAACCAGAGTTACCAGGTCCAGGTGCGGCCAACCTGAAGGCCATGCAGTGGAACCATGTCCCGATGATGCCCAGTTAGGGACCAGAGTCACCAGGTCCAAATGAGGCCCAGATGGAGCATATTCACTAGGTCCAGGTGAGGCCTAGTTGAGTACCAGAGTCACCAGACCTTGTTGAGGCCTAGAGGGGTACCAGAATCACCTGGTCCAGGTGACATCTAGATGGGGACCAGAGTCTCCAGGCCTGAGTCACGCGCAGAGAGGATAAGAGTCACCAGTTCCAGGTGAGGCCAAGAAAGAGTCCACAGCAATCAGGTCCGGGTGGGGAACAAAGTCACCAGGTCTGGGTGAGGCCCAGATGGGGAACAGATTCATTCACCAGGTCCAGGTGAGGCCCAGGTGTTGAGCAGAGTCCCCGGGTCTGGGAGAGGACCAGGTACGTACAGATTCACCAGGTCCAAGAGGCCCACGTGGTGACCTGAGACACCAGGTATGGGTGATGCCCAGGTGGCAACCCCACTCACCAGGTCCAGGTGAGGCCAACCTGCACGCCAGAGTCACCAGATCCAGGTGAGGCCCTAGTGGGGACAGGAGTCACCAGGTAAATGTGAGTCTACAAGAACACCACAGTCACCAGGTCCAGGTGTGGTTCATGTGGGAACTTAGTCACCAGGTCCAGGTGAGACCAAGGTGGGCATCACAGTCACCAGGTTCAGATTGAGGACAAGGTGGGGCGACCAGTGTCATCAGAACCAGTTGAGGCCAAAGTGTGGAGCAAAGTTATCATGTCCAGGTGAGGCCCAGGTGTGGAACAGAGTAACAATGTCCCTTTGATGCCAGGTGCGAAAAGAGTCACAAGGTCCAGACGAGGCCTAAGTGAGGAGTAGCTTCACCAGGTCCTGTTGAGGCCCAGTTGAAGACCAGTGTAACCAGCTCCGGGGGAGTCCCAGAGGGGGCGAGTCACCCAGTACTGGTGATATCCAGGTGGGGACCAGAGTCACCACGTCAGAGTGAGGCCCACAGCGGGACGAAAATCACTAGGTCCAGGTGAGGCCCTGATGTAAAACTAAGAAACCAGGTCCCATGATGCCCGTATGAGGACATGAATCACCAGGTCCAGTTGAGGTCCCTGTGGGAAACTGTCACCTCGTCCAGGTGAGGCCCAGGGGGACCACAGTCACCAGTTCCAGGTTAGGCCCAGTTATATAAGAGAGTATCCAGGTCCCAATGATGCCTAGGTAAGGCCCTGAGTCAACAGGTCCAGGAGAAGCCCAAATATGGATCAGAGTCATTGTGTTCCAGGTGAGGCCAGATGGAGACCACAGGAACCAGGACCAGGAGAGCCCCATATGGGAACCAGAGCCACCAGATCCAGGTGAGGTCCAGGTGGGACCAGAGTCACAAGGTCCAGGTGAGGCGCAGGTGGTAACAGGATTCACCTAGTCCAGGTGAGGCCCAGGTGGCGACCAGTCACCAGATCCAGGTGAGGATCAGCTAAGGACCAGAATCACCAGGCCCAGGTGAAGCCCAAGGGGTGACCAGCGTCACCAGGTAAGGGTGAGGCCCAGAGGGGGAACCAGAGTAACCAGTTTAGTTTGAGGCCCAGAATGGGACCAGAGGTCCCTGGTCAAAGTGAGGCCCAGGTGTGGAGTAGAGTATTCAGGTCCCAATGATGCCTGGGTGAGGACCAGAGTCACTAGGGCCATGCAGGCCCAAATGGGTAACAGAATCACTTGGTCCTGGTGAGGCATAGAATAAGACCACAGTCAGCAGTATCAGGTGAGCCCCTTGTGGAAACCAGAGCCACTCTATCCAGCTGAGTCCCAGGTCCATGTGAGGCCCACGTGAGGACCAGATTCATCAGGTCGAATTGAGGCATAGTGGGGACAAGAGTCACCAGGTCTGGGTGCAGCCTAGGTGGGGCAAGATTCAGCAGTTCTGAGTTAGATCCAAGTGGGGACGAGAGACACCAGGTCCATGTGAGGCCAAACTGTGGTCCAGAGTCACCAGATCCAGGTGAGGTCCATGTTGGAAAGAGAGTCACCAGGTCCAGGAGAGGTCCAGGTGGGTCCAGAGTCACCAGATCCAGGTGAAGTCCCGGTGGGGACCAGAGTCACCAGATCCAAGTGAAGCCCAGGTGGGGACCAGAGTCACTAGGTCCAGATGAGGCCCAGGTGAGGACCAGAGTTACCAGGTACACGTGAGGCCACGGTGGGGATCAGAGGCAACAGGTCCATGTGAGGCCGGCTTGGCGACCATGGTCAACAAGTGTACTTGAGGCCCATGTGTGGAACACAGTAACCAGGTCCAGGTGAGTCCCTGGTGGTGACAAGAGTAACGAGGTACATGAGAATCTAGAAACACTGCAGCCACAAGGTCCACATGATGTCCATGTGGGAACGAAAATCACCAGTTACAGGTGAGGAACAGGTGGGGATCCAACTCACCATGTCCAGGTGAGACCTAGGTGGGAACCAGTGTCACCATGTCCTGGTGTGCCCCAGGTGAAGACCAGAGTTATTAGGTCCTGCTGGATGAGTGTTAGTGAACAGTGTAACCATATCCTGATGCTACCCAGGTGGGTACCAGAGACACCAGGTCCTGATGAGGCCCAGGTGTAACCGGAGACATGAGGTCCAGGTGAGGTCCCGATGGGAACCACAGTCACCAGGTCAGGTGAGGCCATGCTTAGGATCAGAGTCACCAGGTTCAGGTGAGGCCCAGGTGGAGCCAGAGTCACCTGGTACAGAAGAGGCCAAAGTCAGGACCAGAGTTACCAGGATCAGGGCAGTCCCAGTGGGTAATACAGTAACCATGTCCCAATGATGCCCAGGTAGAATCAGAGTCACCAGGTCCATCGAGGCGCAGGTGGGGAGAATATTAAGTAGGTCCAGGTGAGGCCCAGATGAGGACCAGAGTCACCAGGTCTAGTTGACGCCTAGAGGGGTACCAGATTCACCTGGTCTAGGGGACGTCCAGATGGGGACCAGAGTCACCATGTCATGGTGAGGCCTTGAGTGAATCCAGAGTCATCATGTCCAGGTGAGGCTCAGGTGTGGAACAGAGTATCCAGGTCATAATGGTCCACAGGTGAGGACCAGAGTCACCAGATCTGGGTGAGGCCCACCTACGATCAGAGTCACCACTTCCAAGTGAGGCCAAGAAGGAGTCCACAGCAATCAGGTCCAGGTGGGGAACAAAATCACCAGGACTGGGTGAGGCCCAGATGGGGACCAGATTCACCAGGCACAGGTGATTCCCAGGTGGTGACCAGAGTTAGCAGTTCCGGGCGAGGAGCAGGTAAGGACCAGATTCACCAGGTCCAAGTGAGTCCCACGTGGGCACCTGGGTCACCAGGTATGGGTGAGGCCCAAGTGGCAACCCCACTCACCAGGTCCAGGTGAGGCCACCCTGCAGGCAATGCAGAGGAAGAGTGTCCCGATGATGCCCAGGTAGAACCACAGTTACCAGGTCCAGGTGCGGCCAACCTAAAGACCATGCAGTGGAACCATGTCCCGATGATGCCCAGATAGGGAAGAGAGTCACCAGGTCCAAATGAGGCCCAGATGGAGCATATTCAATAGGTCCAGGTGAGGTCCAGTTGAGGACCAGCGTCACCAGAACTGGTTGAGGCCTAGAGGGGTACAAAAATCACCTGGTCCATGTGACATCCAGATGGAGACCAGAGTCACCAGGTCAGGGTTAGGCCCAGAGTGGTTCCAGAGTCCAGAGCCTCAGGTCCAGGTGAGGCTCAGGTGTGGAACAGAGTCACCAGGTACCAATGACGCCCAGGTGAGGACCAGAGTCACCAGGTCTGGGTGACACGCAGATAGGATCAGAGTCACCAGGCCCAGGTGAGGCCATGAAAGAGTCCACAGCAATCAGGTCAAGGTGGGGAACAAAGTCACCAGGACTCGTGGAGGCCCAGATGGGGACCAGATTCACTAGGCCCAGGTGATTCCCAGGTGGTGACCAGAGTCCCCAGGTCTGGGAGAGGACCAGGTAAGGACCAGATTCACCAGGTCCAAGAGGCCCACGTGGAGACCTGAGTCTCCAGGTATGGGTGAGGCCCAGGTTGCATCCCACTAACCAAGTCCAGGTGAGGCCAACCTGCAGGCCAGAGTCACCAGGCCCAGGGGAGGCCCAAGGGGTGACCAGAGTCATCAGGTAAGGGTGAGGTTAAGAGGGGGAACCAGAGTAACCAGTTTAGTTTGAGGCCCAGAATGGGACCAGCGGTTCCTGGTAAAAGTGAGGCCCAGGTGTGGAATAGAGTATCCTGGTCCCAATGTGCCTGAGTGAGGACCAGAGTCACTAAGGCCATGCAGGCCCAGATGGGGAACAGAATCACTAGGTTCTGGTGAGGCATAGAATAAGACCACATTCTGAAGTACCAGGTGAGCCCCTAGTGGGAACCAGAGCCACTCTTTCCAGCTGAGTCCCAGGTAAATGTGAGGTCCACGTGAGGACCATATTCATCAGGTCGAATTGAGGCATAGCTAGGGACAAGAGTCACCAGGTCTGGGTGCGTAATAGGTGGAGCAAGATTCAGCAGTTCTGAGTTAGGTCAAAGTGGGCAAGAGAGACACCAGGTCCAGGAGAGGTCCAGATTCGGACCAGAGTCACCAGATCCAGGTGAGGTCCATGTTGGAAAGAGAGTCACCAAGTCCAGGAGAGGTCCAGGTGGGGACCAGAGTCACCAGATCCAGGTGAAGCCCAGGTGGGTACCAGAGTCACTAGGTCCAGATGAGGCCCAGGTGAGGATCAGAGTTACCAGATACACGTGAGCCCCCGGCGGGGATCAGAGCCAAAAGGTCCACGTGAGGCCGGCTTGGGGACCATAGTCAACAGGTCTACCTGAGGCCCAGGTGTGGAACAAGTAATCATGTCAAGGTGAGTCCCCGGTGGTGGCAAGAGTCACCACGTCCAGTTGAGGACGAGTTGGGGACCAGGATCACCAGGTACAGGGGAGGCCCTTGAAAAAACCAGAGTCAACAGTTCGAGGTCTGGCGTAGGTGGCAACCAGGGTCAGCAGGTCCAAGTCAGGCCAATGTGGGGTTCACAGTCACTAGGGCACGGTGACACCCTGAGGGGGACCAAAGTCACCTTGTCCAGGTGAGATCAAGTTGTAGAATACAGTCACCGGGTCCCAATTCTACACAGTTGAGGACCATGGTCAACAGGGCCAGTTGAGGCCCAGATGGGGACCGGAGTCCCCAAATTCAGGTGAAGCCCAGGTGGGGACCACAGTCACCAGATCCAGGGTAGTCTCAGGTGGACACCAGAATCACAGGGTCCTGGTGAGGTGCAGGTGGCAACCACACTCACCAAGTCCCGGTGAGGCCCTGGTGGGGACCAGAGTCACGAGGTACATGAGAAGCTAGTAACACTGCAGCCACCAGGTCCACATGATGTCCATGTGGGAACGAGAATTACAAGTTACAGGTGAGGACCAGGTGGGGATCTGAGTCACCATGTCCAGGTGAGACCCTGGTGGGAACCAGTGTCACCATGTCCAAGTGTGGACCAGGTGAAGACGAGAGTTAATAGGTCCGGCCGCGTCACTGCTGGTGAACAGTGTAACCAATCCTGATGCTACTCAGGTGGGTACCAGATACAAGTCCTGGTGAGTCCCAGTTGGGACCAGAGACATGAGGTCCAGGTGAGGTACCGATGGAAACCACAGTCACCAGGTGAGGAGAGGCCATGCTTAGGATCAGAGTCACCACTTACAGGTGAGGTCCAGGGGGAGCCAGAGTCACATGGCACAGAAGAGTCCAAAATCAGGACCAGAGTTACCACGATCAGGTCAGTCCCACTGGGAATAGAGTAAACACGTCCCGATGATGCCCAGGTAGAACCACAGTTACCAGGTCCAGGTGCGGCCAACCTAAAGGCCATGCAGTGGAACCTTGTCCCGATGATGCCCAGGTAGGGAAGAGAGTCACCAGGTCCAAATGAGGCCCAGATGGAGCATATTCACTAGGTCCAGACGAGGCCCAGTTGAGGACCAGAGACACCAGATCTGGTTTAGACCTAGAGGGGTACCAGAATCACCTGGTCCAGGTGACATCTAGATGGGGACCAGAGTCTCCAGGCCTGAGTCACGCGCAGAGAGGATAAGAGTCACCAGTTCCAGGTGAGGCCAAGAAAGAGTACAAAGCAATCAGGTCCAGGTGGGGAACAAACTCACCAGGACTGGTTGAGGCCCAGATGGGGAAGAGATTCACCAGGTCCGGGTGAGGCCCAGGAGGTGACCAGAATCCCCGGGTCTGGGAGAGGACCATGTAAGGACCAGATTCACCAGGTCCAAGAGAACCACGTGGGTTCCTGAGTCACCAGGTATGGGTGAAGCTCAGGTGGCAACCCCACTCAGCAGGTCCAGGTGAGGCCAACCTGCACGCCAGAGTCACCAGATCCAGGTGAGGCCCTAGTGGGGACCGGAGTCACCAGGTAAATGTGAGTCTATAACAAAACAACAGTCACCAGGTCCAGGTGTGTTTCATGTGGGAACGAGAGTCACCAGGTCCAGGTGAGACCCAGGTGGGGACCACAGTCACCAGGTCCAGATTGAGGCCTCGGTGGGGGGACGAGAGTCATCAGGACCAGGTGAGGCCAAAGTGTGGAGCAAAGTTATCATGTCCAGGTGACGCCCAGGTGGGGAACAGAATAACCATGTCCCATTGATGTCAGGTGAGAAAAGAGTCACAAGGCCCAAACGAGGCCTAAGTGAGGAGTAGATTCACCAGGTCCTGTTGAGGATCAGCTGAGGACCAGTGTCCAAGCTCCGTGTGAGTCCCAGAGGGGGACCAGAGTCACCCGGTTCTGGTGATATCCAGGTGGGGACCAGAATCACCACGTCCGGATGAGACCCAGAGGGGGACGAGAATCACTAGGTCCAGATGAGGCCCCGATGTGGAACTGAGAAACCAGGTCCCATGAAGCCCATATGAGGACCTGAGTCACCAGGTCCAGGTGAGGTCCCTGTGGGAACCAGTCACCTCGTCCAGGTGAGGTCCAGGTTGGACCACAGTCACAAGGTCCAGGTGAGGAGCAGGAGGCAACAGGATTCACCAAGTCCAGGTGAGGCCCAGGTGGCGACCAGTCACCAGATCCAGGTGCGGAACAGATAAGGACCAGATTCTCCAGGCCCAAGTGAACCCCAACGGGTGACCAGAGTCACCAGGGCAGGGTGAGGCCCAGAGGGGGGACCAGAGTAACCAGTTTAGTTTGAGGCCCAGAATGGGACCAGAGGTCCCTGGTCAAAGAGAGGCCCAGGAAGGAATAGAGTATCCAGGTCACAATGACACCTGGGTGAGGACCAGAGTCACTAGGGCCATGCAGTCCCAGATGGGGAACAGAATCACTAGGTCCTGGTGAGGCATAGAATAAGACCACATTCAGCAGTATCAGGTGAGCCCCTTGTGAGAACCAGAGCCACTCTATCCAGCTGAGTCCCAGGACCAGGTGAGTCCCACGTGAGGACCAGATTCATCAGGTCGAATTGAGGCATAGCTGGGGACAAGAGTCACCAGGTCTGGGTGCGGCCTAGGTGGGGCAAGATTCAGCAGTTCTGAGTTAGGTCAAAGTGGGGACGAGAGACACCATGTCAAGGTGAGGCCAAACTGAGGACCAGATTAACCAGATCCAGGTGAGGTCCATGTTGGAAAGAGAGTCACGAGATCCAGGAGAGGTCCAGGTGGGGTCCAGAGTCACCAGATCCATGTGAAGTCCAGGTGGGGACCAGAGTCACCAGATCCATGTGAAGCCCAGGTGGGGACCAGAGTCACTAGGTCCAGATGAGGCCCAGGTGAGGACCAGAGAAACCAGGTACACGTGAGGACATGGTGGGGATCAGAGGCAACAGGTCCATGTGAGGTCGGCTTGGGGACCATGGTCAACAGGTCTACTTGAGGCCCAGGTGTGGAACACAGTAAGCAGGTCCAGGTGAGTCCCCATTGTTGACAGGAGTCACCACGTCCAGGTGTGGGCCAGGTCCGACCAGGATCACCAGGTCCAGGGAAGGCCCTTGAAAGAACCAGAGTCAACAGTTCGAGGTCAGGCGCAGGTGGCAACCAGGGTCAGCAGGTCCAAGTCAGGCCAAAGTGGGGTTCACAGTCACTAGGGCACGGTGACACCCAGAGTGGGACCAGAGTCACCTGGTCAAGGTGAGGTCCAGTTGTGGAACACAGTCACTGGTTCCCAATTTTGCACAGTTGAGGACCATGGTCAACAGGGCCAGGTGAGGCCAAGATGGGGACCGGAGTCCCCAAATCCAGGTGAAGCCCAGGTGGGGACCACAGTCACCAGATCCAGGGTAATCTCAGGTGCAGACCAGAATCACCAGGTCCATGTGAGGTGCAGGTGGCAACCACACTCACCCGGTCCAGGAGAGGCCCCGGTGGGGACCAGAGACACGAGGTACATGAGAAGCTAGAAACACTGCAGCCACCAGGTCCACATGATGTCCATGTGGGAACGAAAATCACCAGTTACAGGTGAGGACCAGGTGGGGATCCGACTCACCATGTCCAGGTGAGACCCAGGTGGGAACCAGTGTCACCATGTCCTCGTGTGCCCCAGGTGAAGACCAGAGTTATTAGGTCCGGCTGGATGAGTGTTATTGAACAGTGTAACCATATCCTGATGCTACCCATGTGGGTACCAGAGACACCAGGTCCTGGTGAGGCCCAGGTGTAACCGGAGACAGGAGGTCCAGGTGAGGTCTCGATGGGAACCACAGTCACCAGGTCAGGTGAGCCCATGCTTAGGATCAGAGTCACCAGGTACAGGTGAGGCCCAGGTGGAGCCAGAGTCACCTGGTACAGAAGAGGCCAAAGTCAGGACCAGAGTTACCAGGATCAGGTCAGTCCCAGTGGGTAATACAGTACCCATGTCCCAATGATGCCCAGGTAGTATCAGAGTCACCAGGTCCAGCGCGGCGCAGGTGGGGAGAATATTCACTAGGTCCAGGTGAGGCCCAGATGAGGACCAGAGTCACCAGGTCTAGTTGACGCCTAGAGGGGTACCAGATTCACCTGGTCTAGGGGACATCCAGATGGGGACCAGAGTCACCATGTCAGGGTGAGGCCCAGAGGGCATCCAGAATCATCATATCCAGGTGAGGTTCAGGTGTGGAACAGAGTATCCAGGTCATAATGGTCCACATGTGAAGACCAGAATCACCAGATCTGGGTGAGGCCCAGTTAGGAGCAGAGTCACCAGTTCCAGTTGAAGCCAAGAAGGAGTCCACAGCAATCAGGTCCAGGTGGGGATCAAAGTCACCAGGACTGGGTGAGGCCCAGATGGGGAACAGATTCACCAGGTCCAGGTGATTCCCAGGTGGTGACAAGGGTTACCAGTTCCGGGTGAGGACCAGGTAAGGACCAGATTCACCAGGTCCAAGTGAGGCCCACGTGAGACCTGTGTCACCAGGTATCGGTGAGGCCCAGGTGGCAAGCCCACTCACCAGGTCTAGGTGAGGCCAACCTGCAGGCCATGCAGAGGAACCGTGTCCCGATGATGCCAGGTAGGGACCAGAGGTACGAGGTCCAGGTGACGCCAACCTGCAGGCCATGCAGAGGAACCGTGTCCCGATGATGCCCAGATAGGGACCAGAGTTACCAGGTCAAGAAGAGGCCAACCTGCAGACCATTATGTGGAACCATGTTCCGATGTAGCCCACGTAGGGACCAGAGTCACCAGGTCCAAATGAGGCCCAGATGGAGCATATTCACTAGGTCCAGGTGAGGCCCAGTTGAGGATCAGAGTCACCAGATCTGGTTGAGGCCCAGAGGGGTACCAGACTCACCTGGTCTAGGTGACATCCAGATGGGGACCAGAGTCACCATGTCAGGGTGTGCCCAGAGGGGATCCAGAGTCAACAGTCCAGGTGAGGCTCAGGTGTGGAACAGAGTATCCAGATCATAATGGTCCACAGGTGAGGACCAGAATCACCAGATCTGGGAGAGGCCCAGTTAGGATCAGAGTTACCACTTCCAGGTGAGGCCAAGAAGGTGTCCACAGCAATCAGGTCCAGGTGGGGAACAAAGTCACCAGGACTAGGTGATGCCCAGGTGGTGACCAGGTTTACCACTTCCGGGTGAGGACTAGGTAAGGACCACATTCACCAGGTCCAAGTGAGTCCCACGTGGGGACCTGTGTCACCAGGCATGGGTAAGATCCAGGAGGGAACCCCACTCACCAGGTCAAGATGACCCGATGATGCCCAGGTAGGGACCAGTGTTACAGGTCCAGGTGAGGCAAACCAGCAGGCCATGCAGTGGAACCATTTCCCGATGATGCCCAGTGAGTGACCAGAGTCACCAGATCCAAATGAGGCCCAGAAGGAGCATATTCACTAGGTCCAGGTGAGGCCCAGTTGAGGACAAGAGTCACCAGATCTGGTTGAGGCCTAGAGGGGTTCCAAAATCACCTGGTCCATGTGACATCCAGATGGGGACCAGATCACCAGGTCAGGGTGAGTCCCAGAGAGGTCCCAGAGACCTCATGTCCAGGTGAGGCTCAGGTGTGGAACAGAGTAACCAGGTACCAATGATGCCCAGGTGAGGACGAGAGTCACCAGGTCTGGATGACGCACAGATAGGATCAGAGTCACCAGTTCAAGGTGAGGGCAAGAAAGAGTCCAGAGCAAACACGTCCAGGTGGGGAACATAGTCACCAGGACTGCGTTAGGCCCAGATGGTGACCAGATTCACCAGGTCTAGGTGAGGCCCAGGTTGTGACAAGATTCCCAGGGTCTGGGAGCAGACCAGGTAAGGGCCAGATTCACCAGGACAAAGAGGCCCACGTGGGGACCTGAGTCACCAGGTATGGGTGAGGCCCAGGTGGCATCCCACTAACCAAGTTTAGGTGAGGCCAACCTGCAGGCCAGAGTCAGCAGATCCAGGTGAGGCCCTAGTGGGGCCAGAGTCACCAGGTAAATGTGAGTCTACAAGTACACCACAGTCACCAGGTCCAGGTGTGATTCATGTGGGAACGAGAGTCACAAGGTCCAGGTGAGACCCAGGTGTGGATGACAGTCTCCAGGTCCAGATTGAGGCCTATGTGGGGGGACCAGAGTCATCGGGACGAGTTGAGGCCAAAGTATGGAGCAAAGTTATCATGTCCAAGTGAGGCCCAGGTGGGGAACAGAGTAAAAATGTCCCATAGATGCCAGGTGGGAAAAGAATCACAAGGTCCAGAGGAGGCCTAAGTGAGGAGTAGATTCACCAGGTCCTGTTGAGGCCCAGTTGAGTATCAGTGTCCCAAGCTCTGGGTGATTCCCAGAGGGGGACCAGAGTCACCCGGTTCTGGTGTGAGTCAGATGCGGACCAGAGTCACCACGTCAGGATGAGGCCCAGAGGGGAACGAGAATCACTAGGTCCAGGTGAGGCCCCGATGTGGAACTGAGAAAACAAGTCCCATGATGCACATATGAGGACCTGAGTCACCAGGCCCAGGGGAGGTCCCTGTGGGAACCAGTCACCTCGTCCAGGTGAGGCCCAGGGGGGACCACAGTCACCAGTTCCATGTGAGGCCCAGGTATATAAGAGAGTATCCAGGTCCCAATGATGCCCAGGTAAGGTGCAGAGTCAACAAGTCCAGGAGAGTCCCAAATATGGATCAGAGTCATTGTGTTCCAGGGGAGGCCAGATGGAGACCACAGGAACCAGGTCCAGGAGAGCCCCATATGGGAACCAGAGCCACCAGATCCAGGTGAGGTCCAGGTGGGACCACAGTCACAAAGTCCAGGTGAGGCGCAGGTGGCAACAGGATTCACCAAGTCCAGGTGAGGCCCAGGTGGCGACCAATCAGCAGATCCAGGTGCGGATCAGCTAAGGACCAGATTCACCAGGCCCATGTGAATCTCAAAGGGGTGACCAGAGAAACCAGGTAACGGTGAGGCCCAGAGGGAGAATCAGATTAACCAGTTAGTTAGAGGCCGAGAATGGGACCAGAGGTCCCTGGTCAAAGTGAGGCCCAGGTGTGGAATAGAGTATCCAGGTCCCAAAGATGCCTGGGTGAGGACCAGAGTCTCTAGGGCCATGCAGGCCCAGATGGGGAACAGAATCACTAGGTCCTAGTGAGGCATAGAATAAGACCACAGTCAGCAGTATCAGGTGAGCCACTTGTGGGAACCAGAGCCACTCTTCCCAGCTGAGTCCCAGGTCCATGTGACTCCCACGTGAGGACCAGATTCATCAGGTCGAATTGAGGCATAGCTGGGGACAAGAGTCACCAGGTCTGTGTGCGGCGTAGGTGGGGCAAGATTCAGCAGTTCTGAGTTAGGTCAAAGAGGGAACGAGAGACACCAGGTCCAGGGGAGGCCAAACTGAGGAGCAGAGTCACCAAATCCAGGGAAGAACCATGTTGGAAAGAGAGTCACCAGGTCCAGGAGAGGTCCAGGTGGGGACCAGAGTCACCAGATCCAGGTGAAGTCCAGGTAGGGACCAGAGTCACCAGATCCAGATGAGGCCCAGGTGAGGACAGAGTTACCATGTACACGTGAGGCCCCTTTGGGGATCAGAGGCAACAGGTCCATGTGAGTCCCGCCTGGGGACCATGATCAACAGGTCTACTTGGGACACATGTGTGGAACACAGTAAGCAGGTCCAGGTGAGTCCCCGGTGGTGACAAGAGTCACCAGGTCCAGGTGAGGCCCAGGTGGGGACCAGGATCACCAGGTACAGGGGAGGCCCTTGAAAGAATCAGAGTCAACAGCTCGAGGTCAGGCTCAGGTGGCAACCAGGGTCAGCAGGTCCAAGTCAGGCCAAAGTGGGCTTCACAGAAACTAGGGCACGGTGAGACCCAGAGAGGGACCAGAGTCACCTGGTCCAGGTGAGGTCCAGTTGTGGAACACAGTCACTGGGTCCCTATTTTTCCCCGTTGGGGACCATGGTCAACAAGGCCAGGTGAGGCCCAGGTGGGGACCGGAGTCCCCAAATCCATGTGAAGCCAAAGTGGGGACCACAGTCACCAGATCAGGGTAGTCTCGGGTGCAGACCAGAATCACCAGGTCTAGGTGAGGTGCAGGTGGCAACCACACTCAACAGGTCCCGGTGAGTCCCTGGTGGAGACCAGAGTCACGAGGTACATGAAAAGCTAGAAACACTGCAGGTACCAGGTCCACATCATGTCCATGTGGAAACGAGAATCACCAGTTTCAGTTGAGGACCAGGTGGGGATCCGACTCACCATGTCCAGATGAGACCCAGGTGGGAATCAGTGTCACCATGTCCAGGTGTGGCCCAGGTGAAGACCAGAGTTGATAGGTCCGGCTGGGTCACTGATAGTGAACAGTGTAACCATATCCTGATGCTACCCAGGTGGGTACCAGAGACACCAGGTCCTGGTGAGGCCCAGGTGCGACCAGAGACATGATGTCCACGTGAGGTCCCGATGGGAACCACAGAGACCAGGTCAGGTGAGGCCATGCTTAGGATCAGAGTCACAGGTTACATGTGAGGCCCAGGTGGAGCCAGAGTCACCTGGTACAGATGAGGCCAAATTCAGGACCAGAGTTACCAGGATCAGTCAGTCCCAGTGGGGAACAGAGTAACCATGTTCCGATGATGCCCAGGTAGACCCAGCGTCACCAGGTCCAGATGAGGCGCAGGTGGGGAGCATATTCACTAGGTCTCGGTGAGGCCCAGTTGAGGACCAGAGTCACCAGGTCTATTTGAGCCCTTGAGGCCTAACAGATTCACGTGGTCTAGGTGACATCCAGATGGGGACCAGAGTCACCATGTCAGGGTGAGGCCCCTAGGGGATCCAGAGTCATCATGTCCAGGTGAGGCTCACGTGTGGAACAGAGTATCCAGGTCATAATGGTCCACAGGTGAGGACCAGAGTCACCAGATCTGGGTGAGACCCAGTTAGGATCAGAGTCTCCAGTTCCAGGTGAGGCCAAGAAGGAGTCCACAGCAATCAGGTCCAGGTGGGGAAGAAAGTCACCAGGACTGGGTGAGGCCCAGATGGGGCCTGATACACCAGGTCCACGTGAGGCCCAGGTGGTGACCAGAGTCCCCAGGTCTGGGAGAGAACCAGGTAAGGACCAGATTCACCAGGTCCAAGAGGCCCACGCGGGGACCTGAGTCACCAGGTATGGGTGAGGCCGAGGTGGCAACCCCACTCACCAGGTCCAGGTGAGGCCAAATTTTGGTAGAGTCACTAGATCCAGTTGAGGCCCTAGTGGGGACCGGAGTCACCAGGTAAATGTGAGTCTACAAGAACACCACAGTCACCAGGTCCAGGTGTTGATCATGTGGGAACGAGAGTCCCCAGGTCCAGGTGAGACCCAGGTGGGGACCACAGTGACCAGGTCCAGATTGAGGCCTAGGTGGTGGGACCAGAGTCATCAGCACCAGTTGAGGCCAAAGTGTGGAGAAAAGTTACCATGTCCAGGTGAGGCCCAGGTGGGGAACAGAGTAAACATGTCCCATTGATGCCAGGTGGGAAAAGAGTCACAAGGTCCAGACGAGGCCAAAGTGAAGAGTAGATTCAATAGGTCCTGTTGAGGCCCTGTTTAGGACCGGTGTCCCCAGCTCCGGGTGAGACCCAGAGAGGGACGAGAGTCACCCGGTTATGGTGATATCCAGGTGGGGACCAGAGTCACCACGTCAGGGTGAGGACCATAATGGGACGAGAATCACTAGGTCCAGGTGAGGCCCCGATGTGGAACTGAGAAACCAGGTCCCATGATGCCCATATGAGGACCTGAGTCACCAGGTCCAGGTGAGGGCCCTGTGGGAACCAGTCACCTCGTCCAGGTGAGGCCCACGTGGGACCACAGTCACAAGGTCCAGGTAAGGCCCAGGTATATAAGAGAGTATCCAGGTCCCAATGATGCCCAGGGAAGGACCAGAGTCAACAGATCCAGGAGAGGCCCAAATATGGATCAGAGTCATTGTTTTCCAAGTGAGGCCAGATGGAGACCAAGGAACCAGGTCGAGGAGAACCCCATATGGGAACTAGAGCCACCAGATCCAGGTAAGGTCCAGGTAGGACCACAGTCACAAGGTCCAGGTGAGGCCAAGGTGGCAACAGGATTCACCAGGTCCAGGTGAGGCCCAGGTGGCGACCAGTCACAACATCCAGGTGCGGACCAGCTAAGGACCAGATTCACCAGGCCCAAGTGAAAACCAAGGGGTGACCAGAGTCACCATGTAAGGGTGAGTACCAGAGGGGGAACCAGAGTAACCAGTTTAGTTTGAGGCCCAGAATGGGACCAGAGGTCCCTGGTCAAAGTGAGGCCCAGGTGTGGAATAGAGTATCCAGATCCCAATGATGCCTGGGTAAGGACCAGAGTTACTAGGGCCATGCAGGCCCAGATGGGGAACAGAATCACTATGTCCTGGTGAGGCATAGAATAAGACCACAGTCAGCTGTATCAGGTGAGCCGCTTGTGGGAACCAGAGCCACTCTGTCCAGCTGAGTCCCAGGTCCATGTGAGGCCCACGTGACTACCAGATTCATCAGGTCGAATTGAGGCATAGCTGGGGACAAGAGTCACCAGGTTTGAGTGTGGCCTAGGTGGGGCAAGATTCAGCAGTTCTGAGTTAGGTCAAAGTGGGGACGAGAGACACCAATCCAGGTGAGGCCAAACTGAGGACCAGATTCACTAGATCCTGGTGAGGTCCATGTTGGAAAGAGAGTCACCAGGTCCAGGAGAGGTCCAAGTGGGGACCAGAGTCACCAGATCCAAGTGACTTCCATGTGGGGACCAGAGTCACCAGATCCATCTGAGGCCCAGCTGAGGACCAGAGTTACGAAATACATGTGAGGCCCCGGTGGGGATCAGAGACAACAGGTCCTTGTGAGGCCGGCTTGGGGACCTTGGTGAACAGGTCTATTTGAGGCCCAGGTTTGGAACACAGTAACCAAGTCCAGGTGAGTCCCCGGTGGTGACAAGTTTCATCACGTCCAGGAGAGGCCAAGGTTGGGACCAGGATCACCAAGTCCAAGTAGGCCCTGGAAAGAACCAGAGTCAACATTTCGAGGTCAGGCGCAGGTGGCAGCCATGGTCAGAAGGGCCAAGACAGGCCAAAGTGGGGTTCACAGTCACTAGGGCATGGTGAGACCGAGAGGGGGCCAGAGTCATCTGGTCCAGGTGAGGTCCAGTTGTGGAACACATTCACCGGGTCCCAATTTTGCCCAGTTGAGGACCATGGTCAACAGGGTCAGGTGAGACCCAGTTGGGGACCAGAGTCCCCAAATCCAGGTGAAGCCCAGGTGGGGACCAGAGTCACCAGATCCAGGTAAAGCCCAGGTGGGGACCACAGTCACCAGATCCAGGGTAGTCTCAGGTGCAGACCAGAATCACCAAGTCCAGGTGAGGTGCAGGGGCAACCACACTCACCAAGTCCCGGTGAGGCCCTGGTGGGGACCAGAGACACGAGGTACATGAGAAGCTAGAAACACTGCAGTCACTAGGTCCACGTGATGTCCATGCTGGAATGAGAATCACCAGTTACAGGTGAGGACCAGGTGGGGATCCGACTCACCATGTCCAGGTGATACCCAGGTTAGAACAAGTGTCAACATGTCCAGGTGTGGCCCAGGTGAAGACCAGAGTTAATAGGTCTGGCTGGGTCGCTATTAGTGAACAGTGCAACCATATCCTGATGCTACCCAGGTGGGTACCAGAGACACCGGGTCCTGGTGTGGCCCAGGTGGGACCAGAGACACGAGGTCCAGGTGAGGTCCCGATGGGAACCACAGTCTCCAGGTCAGGTGAGGCCATGCTTAGGATCAGAGTCACCAGTTACAGGTGAGGCCCAGGTGGAGCCAGAGTCACCTGGTACAGAAGAGGCCAAAGTCAGGACCAGAGTTACCAGGATCAGGTCAGTCCCACTGGGGAATAGAGTCACCATGTCTCGATGATGCCCAGGTAGAACCAGAGTCAACACGTCCAGATGAGGCGCAGGTGGGGAGCATGCTCACTAGGTCCCGGTGAGTCCAAGTGAGGACCAGATTTACCAGGTCAAGTTGAGGCCTAGAGGGGTACCAGATTCACCTGGTCTAGGTGACATCCAGATGGGGACCAGAGTCATCATGTCAGGCTGAGGCCCAGAGGGGATCTAGAGTCATCATGTCCAGGTGAGGCTCAGGTGTGGAACAGAGTATCCAGGTCATAATGGTCCACAGGAAGGAACAGAGTCACCAGATCTGGGTGAGGCCCAGTTAGGATCAGAGTCACCAATTCCAGGTGAGGCCAAGAAGGATTCCACAGCAATCAGGTCCAGGTGGGGAGCAAAGTCACCAGGACTGGATGAGGCCCGGATGGGGACCAGATTCTCCAGGTCCAGGTGATTCCCAGATGGTTACCAGAGTTACGAGTTCCGGGTGAAGACCAGGTAAGGACCAGATTCACCAAGTCCAAGTGAGGCCCACGTGGGGACCTGTGTCACCAGGCATGTGTGAGACCCAGGTGACAACCCCACTCACCAGGTCCAGGTGAGGCCAACCTGCAGGCCAATGCAGAGGAACCATCTCCCGATGATGCCCAGGTAGGGACTAGAGTTACCAGGTCCAGGTGAGGCCAAACTGCAGGCCATGCAGTGGAACCATGTCCCGATAATGCCCAGGTAGGGACTAGAATCACCAGGTCCAATGAGGCCCAGATGGAGCATATTCACTAGGTCCAGGTGAGGTCCGTGGAGGACCAGAGTCACCAGACTTTGTTGAGATCTAGAGGGGTACGAGAATCACCTGGTGCAGGTGACTTCCAGATGGGGACCAGAGTCACCAGGTCAGGATGAGGCCCAGAGAGGTTCCAGAGTCATCATGTCCAGGTGAGGCTCAGGTGTGGAACAGAGTCACCAGGTACCAAAAATGCCCAGGTGAGGACCAGCGTCACCAGGTCTCGGTGACGGGCAGATAGGATCAGAGTCACCAGTTCCAGGTGAGGCGAAGAAAGAGTCCACAGCAATCAGATACAGATGGGTACAAAGTCAACAGGCCTGGGTGAGGCCCAGATGGGGATCAGATTCACCATGTCCAGGTAGGCTCAGGTGGTGACCAGAGACCCCGGGGCTGGGAGACGACCAGGTATGGACCAGATACCAGGTCCAAGAGGCCCACGAGGGGACCTGACTCACCAGGTATGGGTGAGGCCCAGGTGGCAACCCCACTCACCATGTCCAGGTGAGGCCAACCTGCATGCCAAAGTCACCAGATCCACGTGAGGCCCTAGTCGGCACCGGAGAAGGCAGGTAAAAGTGAGTCTACAAGAACACCACAGTCACCAGGTCCAGGTGTGGTTCATGTGGGAACGAGAGTCACCAGTTCCAGGTGAGACCCAGGTGGGGACGACAGTCACCAGGTCCAGATTGAGGCCTAGGTTGGGGGACGAGAGTTATCAAGACCAGTTGAGGCCAAAGTGTTCAGCAAAGTTATCATGTCCAGGTGAGGCCCAGATGGGGAACAGAGTAACCATATCCCAATAATGCCAGGTGGGAAAATAGTCACAAGGTCCAGACGAAGCCTAAGTTTGGAGTAGATTCACCAGGTCCTGTTGAGGCCCAGCTGAGGACCAGTGTCCCCAGCTCCGGGTGTGTCACCCGGTTCTGGTGATATCCAGGTGGGGACCAGTGTCACAAGTCAGGGTGAGGCCCAGTGGGGGACGAAATCACTAGGTCCAGGTGAGGCCCCAATGTGGAACTGTGAAAACAGGTCCCAATATTCCCATATGAGGATCTGAGTCACCAGGTCGAGGTGATGTCCCTGTGGGAACCAGTCACCCCGTCCAGGTGAGGCCCGGGTGGGACCACAGTCACCAGGTCCTGGTGAGGCCCAGGTACATAAGAGAGTATCCAGGTCCCAATGTTGCCCAGGTAAGGACTAGAGTCAACAGGTCCAGGAGAGGCCCAAATATGGATCAGAGTCATTGTGTTCCAGGTGAGGCCAGATGGAGACCACAGGAACCAGGTCCAGGAGAGCCCCATATGGGAACCAGAGCCACCAGATCCAGGTGAGGTCCAGGAGGGACCACAGTCACAAGGTCCAGGTGAGGCGCAGGTGGCAACAGGATTCACCAAGTCCAGGTGAGGCCCACGTGGTGACCTGTCTCCAGATCCAGGTGCGGACCAGATAAGAACCAGATTCACCAGGCCCAAGTGAAACCCAAGGGGTGAACAGATTTTCCAGGTAAGGGTGAGGCCCCGAGTGGGAACCAGAGTAACCAGTTTAGTTTGAGGCCCAGATTGGGACCAGAGGTCCCTGGACAAAGTGATGCCTAGGTGTGGAATAGAGTATCCAGGTCCCAATGATGCCTGGGTGAGGACCAGAGTCACTAGGGCCATGAAAGCCCAGATGGGGAACAGAATAACTAGGTCCTGGTGAGGCATAGAATAAGAACACAGTCACCAGTATCAGGTGAGCCCCTTGTGGGAACCAGAGCCACTCCATCCAGCTGAGTCCCAGGTCCATGTGAGGCCCACGTGAGGACCAGATTCATCAGGTCGAATTGAAGCATCGCTGGGGAAAGAGTCATCAGGTCTAGGTGCGGCCTAAGTGGGGCAAGATTCAGCAGTTCTGAGTTAGGTCAAAGTGGGGACGATAGACACCAGTCCAGGTGAGGACAAACTGAGACCAGAGTCACCAGATACAGGTGAGTTCCAGATGGGGACCAGGGTCACCAGGTTAGGGTGAGGCCCAGAGAGGTTCCAGAGTCATCATGTCCAGGTGAGGACCAGAGTCACCAGGTCTGAGTGATGCGCAGATAGGATCAGAGTCACCAGTTCCAGGTGAGGCCACGAAAGAGTCCACGGCAATCAGGTCCAGGTGGGGAACAATGTCACCAGGACTGGATGACGCCCAGATGGGTACCAGAAACACCAGGCCCAGGTGATTCCCAGGTGGTGACCAGAGTTACGAGTTCCGGGTGAGAACAAGGTAAGGACCAGATTCACCCGTTCCAAGTGAGGCCCACGTGGGGACCTGTGTCACCAGGCATGGGTGAGGCACAGGTGACAACCCCACTCACCAGGTCCAGGTGATGCCAACCTGCAGGCCATGCAGAGGAACCATGTCCTGATGATGCACAGGTAGGGACTAGAATTACCAGGTGCAGGTGATGCCAACCTGCAGGGCATGTGTGGAACCATGTCCCGATAATGCCCAGGTAGGGACCAGAGTTACAATGTCCAGGTGAGGCCAACCTGCAGGCCATGCTGTGGAACCATATACCTATGATGTGCAGGTAGGGACCAGAGTCACCAGGTCCAAATGAGGCCAAGATGGATCATATTCACTAGGTCCAGATGAGGCCCAGTTGAGGACCCGAGTCACCATATCTGGTTGAGGCCTAGAGGGGTACCAGAATCCCCTGGTCCAGGTGTCATCCAGATGGGGACCAGAGTTACCAGGTCAGGGTGAGGCCCAGAGAGGTTCCAGAGTCATCATGTCCAGGTGAGGCTCAGGTGTAGAACAGAGTCACCAGGTACCAATGATGCCCAGGTGAGGACCAGAGTCACCAATTCTGGGTGACGAGCAGAGAGGATCAGAGTCACCAGTTCCAGGTGAGGCCAAGAAAGAATCCACAGCAATCAGGTACCGGTGGAGAACAAAGCCACCAGGACTGGGTGAGGCCCAGATGGGGAAAAGATTCAACAGGTCCAAGTGATTCCCAGGTGGTGACCAGAGTCCCCGGGTCTTGGAGAGAACCAGGTAAGGACCAGATTCACCAGGTCCAAGAGGCCCACGTGGGGACAGAGTCACCAGGTATGGGTGAGGCCCATGTGGCAACCCCACTCACCAGGTCCAGGTGAGGCCAACCTGCTGGCCATGCAGTGGAACCATGTCCCGATGATGCCCAGGTAGGGACCAGAGTCACCAGGTCCAAATGAGGCTCAGATGGAGCATATTCACTACGTCCAGGTGAGGCCCAGTTGAGGACCAGTGTCACCAGACGTGGTTGAGGCCTAGAGGGGTACCAGAATCACCTGGTCCAGGTGCCATCCTGATGGGTCCAGAGTCACCAGGTCAGGGTGATGCCCAGAGAGGTTCCAGAGTCATCATGTCCAGGTGAGGCTCAGGTGTGGAACAGAGTATCCAGGTCATAATGGTCCACAGGTGTGGACCATGGTCACCAGATCTGAGTGAGGCCCAGTAGGATCAGGGTCACCAGTTCAGTTGAGGCCAAGAGGAGTCCACAGCAATCAGGTCCAGGTGGGGAAGAAAGTCAACAGGACTGGGTGAGGCCCAGAGGGGAACCAGACTCAACAGGTCCAGGTGATTCCCAGGTGGTGACCAGGGTTACCACGTGCGGGTGAGGAACAAGTAAGGACCAGATTCACCAGGTCCAAGTGAGGCCCACGTGGAGACCTGTGTCGCCAGGAATGGGTGAGCCCCAGGTGGCAACCCCACTCACTAGGTCCACGTGAGGCCAACCTGGATGCCATGCAGACGAACCGTGTCCTGGTGATGCCCAGGTAGGGACCAGAGTTACCAGGTCCAGCTGAGGCCAACCTGCAGGCCATGCAGTGGATCCATGTCCCGATGATGCCCAGGTAGGGACCAGGGTCACCAGGTCCAACTGTGGCCCAGATGGAGCATATTCACTAGGTCCAAGTGCGGCCCAGTGGAGGACCAGTGTCCCCATACCTGGTTGAGGCCTAGAGGGGTCCCAGTCACCTGGTCCAGGTGAAATCCAGATGGAGACCAGAGTCACCAGGTCAGGGTTAGGCCCAGAGTGGTTCCAGAGTCATCATGTCCAGTTGAGGCTCAGGTCTCGAACAGAGTCACCAGGTACCAATGATGCCCAGGTGAGGACCAGAGTGACCAGGTCTGGGTGACGCACAGATAGGATCAGAGTCACCAGGTCCAGGTGAGGCCAAGAAAGACTCCACAGCAATCAGGTCCAGGTGGGGAACAAATTCACCAGGACTGGGTGAGGACCAGATGGGGACCAGATTCATTCATTAGGTCCAGGTGAGGCCCAGGTGGTGACCAGAGTCCCAGGGTCTGGGAGAGGACCAGGTACGGACCAGATTCACCAGGTTCAAGAGGCCGATGTGGGGACCTGAGTCACCAGGTATGGGTGATGCCCAGGTGGCAACCCCACTCACCAGGTCCAGGTGAGGCCAACCTGCAGGCCAGAGTCACCAGATCCAGGTGATGCCCTAGTGGGGACAGGAGTCACCAGGTAAATGTGAGTCTACAAGAACACCATAGACACCAGGTCCAGGTGTGGTTCATGTGGGAACGAGAGTCACCAGGTCCTGGTGAGACCCAGGTGGGGACCACAGTCACCAGGTCCAGATTGAGGACAAGGTGGGGCGACCAGTGTCATCAGAACCAGTTGAGGCCAAAGTGTGGAGCAAAGTTATCATGTCCAGGTGAGGCCCAGTTGTGGAACAGAGTAACCATGTCCCATTGTTGCCAGGTGCGAAAAGAGTCACAAGGTCCAGACGAGGCCTAAGTGAGGAGTAGATTCACTAGGTCCTGTTGAGGCCCAGTTGAAGACTAGTGTCCCCATCTCAGGGGGAGTCCCAGAGGGGACCAGAGGCACCCGGTTCTGGTGATATCCATGTGGGGACCAGAGTCACCACGTCAGAGTCAGGCCCAGAGGGGGACGAGTATCACTAGGTCCAGATGAAGCCCCGATGTGTAACTAAGAAACCAGGTCCCATGATGCCCATATGAGGACCTGAGTCACCAGGTGCAGTTGAGGTCCCTGTGGGAACCAGTCATCTCCTCCAGGTGAGGCCCATGTGGGACCACAG
Source organism: Canis lupus familiaris (assembly GCF_011100685.1). Classification (NCBI taxonomy): domain Eukaryota; kingdom Metazoa; phylum Chordata; class Mammalia; order Carnivora; family Canidae; genus Canis; species Canis lupus. The sequence continues at coordinate 684,609 of NW_023330140.1, forward strand.
TAACCAGTTCCAGATGAGGCCCAGGTATATAAGAGAGTATCCAGGTCCCAATGATGCCTAGGTAAGGACCTGAGTCAACAGGTCCAGGAGAGGCCCAAATATGGATCAGAGACATTGTGTTCCAGGTGAGGCCAGATGGAGACCACAGGAAACAGGTCTTGGAGAGCCCCATATGGGAACCAGAGACAGCAGATCCAGGTGAGGTCCAGGTGGGACCACAGTCAGAAGGTCCAGGTGAGGCGCAGGTGGCAACAGGATTCACCAAGTCCAGGTGAGGCCCAGGTGGCGTTCAGTCACCAGATGCAGGTGAGGACCAGCCAAGGACCAGATTCACCAGGCCCAGGTGAAGCCCAAGGGGTGACCAGCGTCATCAGGTAAGGGTGAGGCCCAGAGGGGGAACCAGAGTAACCAGTTTAGTTTGAGGCCCAAAATGGGACCAGAGGGCCCTGGTCAAAGTGAGGCCCAGGTGTGGAATAGAGTATCCAGGTCCCAATGATGCCTGGGTGAGGACCAGAGTCACTAGGGCCATGCAGGCCCAGATGGGGAACAGAATAACTAGGTCCTGGTGAGGCATAGAATAAGACCACAGTCAGCAGTATCAGTGGAGCCCCTTGTGGGAACCAGAGCCACTCCATCCAGCTGAGTCCCAGGTCCATGTGAGGCCCACGTGAGGATCAGATTCATCAGGTTGAATTGAGGCATAGCTGGGGACAAGAGTCACCAGGTCCGGGTGCGGCCTAGGTGGGACAATATTCAGCAGTACTGAGTTAGGACCAAGTGGGGACGAGAGATACCAGGTCCATGTGAGGCCAAACTGAGGACCAGAGTCACCAGATCCAGGTGAGGTCCATGTTGGAAAGAGAGTCACCAGGTCCAGGAGAGGTCGAGGTGGGTACCAGAGTCACCAGATCCAGGTGAAGTCCAGGTGGGGACCAGAGTCATCAGATCCAAGTGAAGCCCAGGTGGGGACCAGAGTCACTAGGTCCAGATGAGGCCCAGGTGAGGACCAGTGTTACCAGGTATACGTGAGGCCCCGGTGGGGATCAGAGGCAACAGGTCCATGTGAGGCCGGCTTGGGGACCATGGTCAACAGGTCTACTTGAGGCCCATGTGTGGAACACAGTAAACAGGTCCTGGTGAGTCCCCGTTGGTGACAAGAGTCACCACGTCCAGGTGAGACCCAGGTGGGGATCAGGATCAGCAGGTACAGGGGAGGCCCTTGAAAGAAACAGAGTCAACAGTTCGAGGTCAGTCACAGTTGGCAACCAAGGTCAGCAGGTCCAAGTCAGGCCAAAGTGGGGTTCAGAGTCATTAGGGCACGGTGAGACCCGGAGGGGGACCAGAGTCACACGATTCTGGTGATATCCAGGTGGGTACCAGAGTCACCACGTCAGGGTGAGGCCCAGAGGGGGACAAGAATCACTAGCTCCAGGTGAGGCCCCGATATGGAACTGAGAAACCAGGTCCCATGATGCCCATATGAGGACCTGAGTCACCAGGTCCAGGTGAGGTCCCTGTGGGAACCAGTCACCTCGTCCAGGTGAGGTCCAGGTGGGACCACAGTCGCAAGGTCCAGGTGAGGCGCAGGTGGCAACAGGATTCACCAAGTCCAGGTGAGGCCAAGGTGGCGACCAGTCACCAGATCCAGGTGCGGAACAGCTAAGGACCAGATTCTCCAGGCCCAAGTGAAGCCCAACGGGTGACCAGAGTCACCAGGTCAGGGTGAGGGCCAGAGGGGGAACCAGAGTAACCAGTTTAGTTTGAGGCCCAGAATGGGACCAGAGGTCCCTGGTCAAATTGAGGCCCAGGTGTGGAATACAGTATCCAGGTCCCAGTGACGCCTGGGTGAGGACCAGAGTCACTAGGGCCATGCAGGCCCAGATGGGGAACAGAATCACTAGGTCCTGGTGAGGCATAGAATAAGACCACATTCAGCAGTAACAGGTGAGCCCCTTGTGGGAACCAGAGCAACTCTATCCAGCTGAGTCCCAGGACCATGTGAGGCCCACGTGAGGACCAGATTCATCAGGTCGTATAAAGGCATAGCTGGGGACAAGAGTCACCAGGTCTGGGTGCCGCCTAGGTGGGGCAAGATTCAGCAGTTCTGAGTTAGGTCCAAGTGGGGACGAGAGACACCAGGTCCAGGTGAGGCCAAACTGAGGACCAGAGTCACCACATCCAGGTGAGGTCCATGTTGGAAAGAGAGTCACCAGGTCCAGGAGAGGTCCAGGTGGAGTCCAGAGTCACCAGATCCAGGTGAAGTCCAGGTGGGGACCAGAGTCACCAGATCCATGTGAAGCCCAGATGGGGACCAGAGTCATTAGGTCCAGATGAGGCCCAGGTGAGGACCAGAGTTACCAGGTACACGTGAGGCCCCGGTTGGGATCAGAGGCAACAGGTTGATGTGAGGCCGGCTTGGGGACCATGGTCAACAGGTCTATTGAGGCCCAGGTGTGGAACACAGTAAGCAGGTCCAGGTGAGTCCCCGGTGGTGACAAGAGTCACCACTTCCAGGTGAGGTCCAGGTGGGGACCAGGATCACCAGGTACAGGGGAGACCCTTGAAAGAACCAGAGTCAACAGTTCGAGTTCAGGCGCAGGTGGCAACCAGGGTCAGCAGGTCCAAGTCAAGCCAAAGGGGACTTCACAGTCACTAGGGCACGGTGAGACCCAGAGGGGGAGCATAGTCACCTGGTCCAGGTGAGGTTCAGTTGTGGAACACAGTCACCAGGTCCCAATTTTGCCCAGTTGAGGACCACGGTCAACAGGGCCAGGTGAGGCCCAGAAGGGGACCGGAGTCCCCAAATCCAGGTGAAGCCCAGGTGGGGACCACAGTCACCAGATGCAGGGTAGTCTCAGGTGCAGACCAGAATCACCAGGTCCAGGTGTGGTGCAGGTGGCAACCAAACTCACCAGGTCCCGGTAAGGCACTGGTGGGATACATGAGAAGTCACGAGGTACATGAGAAGCTAGAAACACATGGGATCCCTGGGTGGAACAGCGGTTTGGCGCCTGCCTTTGGACCAGGGCGCGATCCTGGAGACCCGGGATCGAATCCCACGTCGGGCTCCCGGTGCATGGAGCCTGCTTCTCCCTCTGCCTGTGTCTCTGCCTCTCTCTCTCTCTGTGACTATCATAAATAAATAAAAATTTAAAAAAAAGATGCTAGAAACACTGCGGCCAACAGGTCCACATGATCTCCATGTGGGAACGAGAATCACCAGTTACAGGTGAGGACCAGGTGGGGATCCGACTCACCATGTCCAGGTGAGACCCACGTGGGAAACAGTGTCACCATGTCCAGGTGTGGCCCAGGTGAAGACCAGAGTTAATAGGTCCGGCTGGGTCACTGTTAGTGAACAGTATAACCATATCCTGATGCTACCTAGGTGGGTAGCAGAGACACCAGGTCCTGGTGAGGCCCAAGTTGGACCAGAGACATGAGGTCCAGGTGAGGTCCCGATGGGAACCACAGTCACCCGGTCAGGTGAGGCCATGCTTAGTATCAGAGTCACCAGTTCCAGGTGATGCCCAGGTGGAGCCAGAGTCACCTGGTACAGAAGAGGCCAATGTCAGGACCAGAGTTACCAGGATCAGGTCACTCCAAGTGGGAATAGAGTAATCATGTCCCGGTGATGCCCAGGTAGAACCAGAGTCACCAGGCCCAGCTGTGGCGCAGGTGGGGAGCATGTTCACTAGGTCCCGTTGAGGCCCAGTTGAGGACCAGAGTCACCAGGTCTAGGTGAGGCCTAGAGGGGTACCAGATTCACCTGGTATAGTGACATCCAGATGGGGACCAGAGTCCCCATGTCAGGCTGAGGCCCAGAGTGGATCCAGAGTCAACATATCCAGGTGAGGCTCAGGTGTGGAACAGAGTATCCAGGTCATAATGGTCCACAGGTGAGGACCAGAATCACCAGATCTGGGTGAGGCCCAGTTAGCATCAGAGTCAGCAGTTCCTGGTTAGCCAAGAAGGAGTCCACAGCAATCAGGTCCAGGTGGGGAAAAAGTCAACAGGACTGGGTGAGGCCCAGATGGGGACCAGAAAAACCAGGCCCAGGTGATTCCCATGTGGTGACCAGAGTTACCAGTTCCGGGTGACCACCAGGTAAGGACCAGATTCACCAGGTCCATGTGAGGCCCACGTGGGGACCTGTGTCCCTAGGCAAGGGTGAGGCCCAGGTGACAAACCCACTCACCAGGTCCAGGTGAGGCCAACATGCAGGCCATGCAGAGGAACCAGGTCCCAATGATGCCCAGGTAGGGACGAGAGTTACCAGGTCCAGGTGAGGCCAACCTACAGGCCATGCAGTGGAACCATGTCCCGATGATGCCCATGTAGGGACCAGAGTACCAGGTCCAGGTGAGGCCAACCTGCAGGTCATGCAGTTGAACCATGTCCCGATGATGCCCAGGTAGTGACCAGAGTCACCAGGTCCAAATGAGGCCCAGATGGAGCATATTCACTAGGTCCAGGTGAGGCCCAGTTGAGGATCAGAGTCACCAGACCTTGTTGAGTCCCAGACGGGTACCATAATCCCCTGGACCAGGTGACATCCATATGGGGACCAGAGTCACTACGTTAGCTTGATAGCCAGAGTGGTTCCAGAGTCATCATGTCCAGGGGAGCCTCAGGTGTGGAACAGAGTCACCAGGACCAATGATGCCCAGGTGAGGACCAGAGTAACCAGGTACACGTGAGGCCCCGGTGGGGATCAGAGGCAACCGGTTCATGTGAGGCCGGCCTGGGGACCATGGTCAACAGGTCTATTGAGGCCCAGGTGTGGATCACAGTAAGCAGGTCCAGGTGAGTCCCCAGTGGTGACAAGAGTCACCATGACCAGGCGAGGCCCGGTGGGGACCAGGATCACCAGGTAGAGGGGAGGCGTTTGAAAGAACCAGAGTCAACAGTTTGACGTCAGGCGCAGGTTCCAACCAGGGTCAGCAGGTCCAAGTCAGGCCAAAGTGGGTTTCACAGTCACTAGGGCACGGTGAGACCCAGAGGGGAACCAGAGTCACGTGGTCCAGGTGAGTTCCAGTTGTGGAACACAGTCACCGCGTCCCAATTTTGCCCAGTTGAGGACCATGGTCAACAGGGCCAGGTGAGCCCCAGATGGGGACCGGAGTTCCCAAATCCAGGTGAAGCCCAGGTGGGGACCACAGTAACTAGATCCAGTGTAGTCTCAGGTGCACACCAGAATCACCAGGTGGAGGTGAGATGCAGGTGGCAACCACACTGACCAGATCCCGGTGAGGCCCTGGTGGGGACCAGAGTCACGAGGTACATGAGAAGCTAGAAACACTGCAGGCACCAGGTCCACATGATGTCCATGTGGAAACGAGAATCACCAGTTAAATATGAGGACCAGGTGGGGATCCGAGTCACCATGTCCAGGTGAGACCCAGGTGGGAACCAGTGTCACCATGTCCAGGTGTGGCCCAGGTGAAGACCAGAGTTTATAGGTCCGGCTGGGTCACTGTTAGTGAACAGTGTAACCATATCGTAATGCTACCCAGGTGGGTACCAGAGACACCAGGCCCTGGTGAGGCCCAGGTGGGACCAGAGACATGAGGTCCAGGTGAGGTCCTGATGGGAACCACAGTCACCATGTCAGGTGAGACCATGCTTAGAATCAGAGTCACCAGTTACAGGTGAGGCCCAGTTAGAGCCAGAATCACCTGGTACAGAAGAGGCCAAAGACAGGACCAGAGTTACTAGGATCAGGTCAGTCCCAGTGGGGAACAGAGTAACCATGTCCCGATGATGCCCAGATAGAACCAGTGTCACCAGGTCCAGATGAGGCGCAGGTGGGGAGCATATTTACTAGGTCCCGTTGAGACCCTGTTGAGGACCAGAGACACCAAGTCTAGTTGAGGCCTAGAGGGGTACCAGATTCACCTGATCTAGGTGACATCCAGATGGGGACCAGAGTCACCATGTCAGGCTGAGGCCCAGAGGGGATCCAGAGTCATGATGTCCAGGTGAGGCTCAGGTGTGGAACAGAGTATCCAGGTCATAATGGTCCACAGGAGAGGACCAGAGTCACCAGATCTGGGTGAGGCCCAGTTAGGATCAGCGTCACCAGTTCCAGTTGAGGCCAAAGCAGTCCACAGCAATCAGATCCAGGTGGGGAAGAAAGTCAACAGGACTGTGTAGGCCCAGATGGGGACCAGATTCACCAGGTTCAGGTGATTCCCAGGTGGTGACCAGGGTTACCATTCCGGGTGAGGACCAGGTAAGGACCAGATTCACCAGGTCCAAGTGAGGCCCACGTGGGGACCTGTGTCACCAGGTATGGGTGAGCACCAGGTGGCAACCCCATCACTAGGGCCAGGTGAGGCCAACCTGGAGGCCATGCAGAGGAACCGTGTCCCGGTGATGCCCAGGTAGGGACCAGAGTTACCAGGTCCATCTGAGGCCAACCTGCAGGCCATGCAGTGGATCCATGTCCCGATGATGCCCAGGTAGTGACCAGAGTCACCAGGTCCAAATGAGGCCCAGATGGAGCATATTCAATAGGTCCAGGTGAGGCCCAGTTTAGGACCAGAGTCACCAGAACTGGTTGAGTCCTAGAGGGGTACCAGAATCACCTGGTCCATGTGACATCCAGATGGAGACCAGAGTCACCAGGTCAGGGTTAGGCCCAGAGTGGTTCCAGAGTCCAGAGCCTCAGGTCCAGGTGAGGCTCAGGTGTGGAACAGAGTCACCAGGTACCAATGATGCCCAGGTTAGGACCAGAGTCACCAGGTCTGGGTGACACGCAGATAGGATCAGAGTCACCAGGTCCAGGTGAGGCCATGAAAGAGTCCACAGCAATCAGGTCACGGTGCGGAACAAAGTCACCAGGAGTGAGTGAGGCCCAGATGGGGTCGGATTCACCAGGTCCAGGTGAGGCCCAGGTGGTGACCAGAGTCCCCGGGTCTGGGAGAGGACCAGGTAAATACCAGATTCACAAGGTAGAAGAGACCCACATGGGGACCTGAGTCACCAATTATGGGTGAGGCCCAGGTGGCATCCACACTAACCAGGTCCATGTGAGGCCAACCTGCAGGTCAAGTCACCTGATCCACGTGAGGACCTAGTGTTGACTGGAGTCACCAGTTAAAAATGATTCTACAAAAACAACACAGTCACCAGATCCTGGTGTGGTTCATGTGGGAACGAGAGTCACCAGGTCCAGGTGAGACCCAGGTGGGGACCACAGTCACCAGGTCCAGGTGAGGCCCAGGTGGGACCACAGTCACCAGGTCCAGGTGAGGCCTAGGTCGGGGGACCAGAGTCATTAGGACTAGTTGAGGCCAAAGTGTGGAGCAAAGTTATGAGGTCTATGTGAGGCCCAGTTGTGGGAAGAGTAACCATGTCCCATTGACGCCAGGTGCGAAAAGAGTCACAAGGTCCAGACGAGGCCTTAGTGAGGAGTAGATTCACCAGGTCCTGTTGAGGCCCAGTTGAGGACCAGTGTCCCCAGCTCCGGGTGACTCCCAGAGGGGGACCAGTGTCACCCGGTTCTGGTGATATCCAGGTGGGGATCAGAGTCACCACGTCAGGGTGAGGCCCAGAGGGGGACGAAAATCACTAGGTCCAGATGAGACCCCGATGTGGAACTGAGAACCCTGGTCCCGTGATGCCCATATGAGGACCTGAGTCACCAGGTCCAGGTGAGGTCCCTGTGGGAACCAGTCACCTCGTCCAGGTGAGGCCGACGGTGGGACCACAGTCACCAGGTCCAGGTGAGGCCCAGGGATTTAGAGAGTATCCAGGTCCCAATGATGCCCAGGTAAGGACCAGAGTCAACAGGTCCAGGAGAGGACCAAATATGGATCAGAGACATTGTGTTCCAGGTGAGGCCAGAAGGAGACCACAGGAACCAGGTCCAGGGGAGCCCCATATGGGAACCAGAGCCAACAGATCAGGGTGAGGTCCAGTTGTGACCACAGTCAGAAGGCCCAGGTGAGGCGCAGGTGGCAACAGGATTCACCAAGTCCAGGTCAGGCCTAGGTGGCCACCAGTCACCAGATCCAGATGCGGACCAGCTAAGGACCAGATTCACCAGGCCCAAATGAAGCCCAAGGGGTGACCAGAGTCACCAGGTAAGGGTGAGGCCCAGAGGGGAACCAGAGTAACCAGTTTAGTTTGAGGCCCAGTATGGGACCAGAGGTCCCTGGTCAAAGGTAGGCCCAGGTGTGGCATAGAGTATCCAGGTCCCAATGATGCCTGGGTGAGGACCAGAGTCACTAGGGCCATGCAGGCCCAGATGGGGAACAGAATCACTAGGTCCTGGTGAGGCATAGAATAAGACCACAATCACCAGTATCAGGAGTGCCCCTTGTGGGAACCAGAGCCACTCTATCCAGCTGAGTAACAGGTCCATGTGTGCCCAACGTCAGGACCAGATGCATCAGGTAGAATTGAGGCATAGTTCGGGACAAGAGTCACCAGGTCTGGGTGCGGCCTAGGTGGGGCAAGATTCAGCAGTTCTGAGTTAGGTCAAAGTGGGGACGAGAGACACCCGGTCCAGGTGAGGCCAAACTGAGGACCAGAGTCACCAGATCCAGGTGAGGATCCATGTTGGAAAGAGAGTCACCAGGTCCAGGAGAGGTCCAGGTGAGGACCAGAGTCACCAGATCCAGGTGAAGTCCAGGTGGGGGACCAGAGTCACCAGATCCAGGTGAAGCCCAGGTGGGAACCAGAGTAACTAGGTCCAGATGAGGCCCAGGTGAGGACCAGAGTTACCAGGTACACGTGAGGCCCCGGTGGGGATCAGAGGCAACAGGTCGACTGTGAGTCCCGCCTGGGGACCATGGTCAACAGGTCTACTTGAGACCCAGGTGTGGAACACAGTAAGCTGGTCCAGGTGAGTCTCCGGTGGTGACAAGAGTCACCACGTCCAGTTGAGGCCCAGGTGGGGACCAGGATCACCAGGTACAGGGGAGGCCCTTGAAAGAATCAGAGTCAACAGCTCGAGGTCAGGCGCAGGTGGCAACCAGGGTCAGCAGGTCCAAGTGAGGCCAAGTTGGGTTCACAGTCACTAGGGCACAGTGAGACCCAGAGGGGGACCCAAGAGTCACCCTGTCCAGGTGAGATCCAGTTGTGGAACACAGTCACCGAGTCTCCCAATTTGCCCAGTTGAGGACATGGTCAACAGGGCCAGGTGAGGCCCAGATGGGGACCGGAGTCCCCAAATTCAGGTGAAGCCAGGTGGGGACCACAGTCACCAGATCAGGGTAGCTCTCAGGTGGACACCGAAGAATCACCAGGTCCTGGTGAGGTGCAGGTGGCAACCACACTCACCAAGTCCCGGTGAGGCCCTGGTGGACCAGAGTCACGAGATACATGAGAATGCTAGAACACTGCAGCCACCAGGTCCACATGATGTCCATGTGGGAACAGAATTACAAGTTACAGGTGAGGACCATTTGGGGATCTGAGTCACCATGTCCAGGTGAGACCTGGTGGGAACCAGTGTCCACATGTCCAAGTGTGGACCAGGTGAAAACGAGAGTAATAGGTCCGGCCGGGTCACTGTTAGTGAACAGTGTAACCATATCCTGATGCTACTCAGGTGTGTACCAGATACAAGGTCCTGGTGAGTCCCAAGTTGGACCAGAGTACATGAGGACCAGGTGAGGTACCGATGGAAACCACAGTCACCAGGTCAGGTGAGGCCATGCTTAGGATCAGAGTCACCACTTACTAGGTGAGGTCCAGGGGGAGCCAGAGTCACATGGCACAGAAGAGCCGAAAGTCAGGACCAGAGTTACCCACGATCAGGTCAGTCCCACTGGGAATAGAGTAACCACGTCCCGATGATGCCCAGGTAGAACCACAGTTACCAGGTCCAGGTGCGGCCCCACCTAAAGGCCATGCAGTGGAACCATGTCCCGATGATGCCCAGGTAGGGAAGAGAGTCACCAGGTCCAAATGAGGCCCAGATGGAGCATATTCAATAGGTCCAGGTGAGGCCCAGTTGAGGACCAGATGTCACCAGATCCAGGTGAAGCCAAGGTGGGGACCAGAGTCACTAGGTCCAGATGAGGCCCAAGTGAGGACCAGTGTTACCAGGTACACGTGATGCCCCGGTGGGAATCAGAGGAAACAGGTCCATATGAGGCCGGCTTCGGTACCATGTTCAACAGGACTACTTGATGCCCATGTGTGGAACACAGTAACCAGGTCCAGGTGAGTCCCGGTGGTGACAAGAGTCACCACGTCCAGGTGAGTCCCAGGGGGGGACCAGGAATCACCAGGTACAGGGGAAGCCCTTGAATGAACCAGAGTCAACAGTTCGAGGTCAGGCGCAGGTGGCAACCAGGGTCAGCAGGTGCAAGTCAGGTCAAAGTGGCGTTCACCGTCACTAGGGGCACGGTGAGACCCAGAGGGGGACCAGAGTCACCTGGTCCAGGTGAGGTCCAGGGTTGGAACACAGTCACCGGGTCCCAATTTGGCAGGTGAGGACCATGGTTGACAGGGCCAGGTGAGGCCCAGATTGGTGATCCTCAATCTGGATCAGATTCACCAGTTCCAGTTGAGGCTAAGAAGGAGTCCACAGCAATCATGTCCAGATTGACGCCTAGGTCGGGGACCAGAGTCATCAGGACTAGTTGAGGCCAAAATTGTGGAGCAAAGTTATCATGTCCAGGTGAGGCCCAGGTGGGGAACAGAGTAACCATGTCCCATTGATGCCAGGTGGGAAAAGAGCCACAAGGTCCAGACGAGGCCTAAGTGAGGAGCAGATTCACCAGGTCCTGTTGAGGCCCAGTTGAGGACCAGTGTCCCCAGCTCCGGGTGAGTCCCAGAGGGGGACCAGAGTCACCCGGTTCTGGTGATATCCAGGTGGGAACCCAGAGTCACCACGTCCAGGGTGAGGACCATAATGGGACGAGAATCACTAGGTCCAGGTGAGGGTCCCGATGTGTGGAACTGAAAAACCAGGTCCCATGATGCCCATATGAGGACCTGAGTCACCAGGTCCAGGTGAGGTCCCTGTGGGAACCCAGTCCACCTCGTCCAGGTGAGGCCCAGGTGGGACCACAGTCACCAGTATCATGTGAGCCCCTTGTGGGAACCAGAGCCACTCTATCCAGCTGAGTCCCAGGTCCATGTGAGGCCCACGTGAGGAGTAGATTCATCAGGTCGAATTGAGGCATAGCTGGGGACAAGAGTCACCAGGTCTGGGTGCGCCTACGTGGGTCAAGATTCAGCAGTTCTGAGTTAGGTCAAAGTGGGCACGAGAGACACCAGGTCCAGGTGAGGCCAAACTGAGGACCAGAGTCACCAGATCCAGGTGAGGTCCAGGTGGGGACCAGAGTCACCAGATCCAGGTGAAGCCCAGGTGGGGACCAGAGTCACTAGGTCCAGATGAGGCCCAGGTGAGGACCAGAGTTACCAGGTACACGTGAGGCCCCGGTGGGGATCGGAGGAACAGGTCCATGTGAGGCCGGCTTGGGGACCATGGTCAACAGGTCTACTTGAGGCCCAGGTGTGGAACACAGTAAGCAGGTCCTGGTGAGTCCCATTGGTGACAGGAGTCACCACGTCCATGTGGGGCCAGGTCGACCAGGATCACCAGGTCCAGGGAAGGCCCTTGAAAGAACCAGAGTCAACAGTTCGAGGTCAGGCGCAGGTGGCAACCAGGGTCAGCAGGTCCAAGTCAGGCCAAAGTGGGCTTCACAGTCACTAGGGCACGGTGAACCCAGAGTGGGACCAGAGTCACCTGGTCCAGGTGAGGTCAGTTGTGGAACACAGTCACCAGGTTCCCAATTTTGCCACAGAGAGGACCATGGTCAACAGGGCCCAGGTGAGGCCCAGATGGGGAACGGAGTCCCCAAATTCCAGGTTAAGCCCAGGTGGGGACCACAGCGCCCAGATCCAGGGTAGTCTCAGGTGCAGAGCAGAATCACCAGGTCCATGTGAGGTGCAGGTGGCAACCACACTCACCCGTCCCGAGAGGCCCCGGTGGGACCAGAGACACGAGTACATGAGAAGCTAGAAACACTGCAGCCACCAGGTCCACATGATGTCCATGTGGGAATGAAAATCACCAGTTACAGGTGAGGACCAGGTGGGGATCCGACTCACCATGTCCAGGTGAGACCCAGGTGGGAACCAGTGTCACCATGTCCTCGTGTGCCCCAGGTGAAGACCAGAGTTATTAGGTCCGGCTGGATGAGTGTTAGTGAACAGTGTAACCATATCCTGATGCTACCCAGGTGGGTACCGAGACACCAGGTCCTGATGAGGCCCAGATGTAACCGGAGACATGAGGTCCAGGTGAGGTCCCGATGGGAACCACAGTCACCAGGTCAGGTGAGCCCATGCTTAGGATCAGAGTCACCAGGAACAGGTGAGGCCAAGCTGGAGCCAGAGTCACCTGGTTCTGAAGAGGCCAAAGTCAGGACCAGAGTTACCAGGATCAGGTCAGTCCCAGTGGGTAATACAGTAACCATGTCCCAATGATGCCCAGGTAGAATCAGAGTCACCAGGTCCAGCGAGGCGCAGGTGGGTAGATATTCACTAGGTCCAGGTGAGGCCCAGATGAGGACCAGAGTCACCAGGTCTAGTTGAGGCCTAGAGGGGTACCAGATTCACCTGGTCTAGGGGACATCCAGATGGGGACCAGAGTCACCATGTCAGGTGAGGCCCAGAGGGCATCCAGAGTCATCATGTCCAGGTGAGGTTCAGGTGTGGAACAGAGTATCCAGGTCATAATGGTTCACAGGTGAGGACCAGAGTCACCAGATCTGGGTGAGGCCCAGTTAGGAGCAGAGTCACAAGTTCCAGGTGAGGCCAAGAAGGATCCACAGCAATCAGGTCAAGGTGGGGATCAGGGCAGCCCCGGTGGCGCAGCGGTTTGGTGCCGCCTGCAGCCCAGGGCGTGATCCTGGAGACCCGGGATCGAGTCCCACGTCGGGTTCCCTGCATGGAGCCTGCTTCTCTCTCTGCCTATCTCTCTCTCTCCGAATGAATAAATAAATAAAATCTTTAAAAAAAAAAAAGGTGGGGATCAAGTCACCAGGAATGGGTGAGGCCCAGATGGGGACCAGATTCACCAGGTCCAGGTGATTCCCATTTGGACAAGGGTTACCAGTTCCGTGTGAGGACAGGTAAGGACCAGATTCACCAGGTCCAAGTGAGGCCCACGTGAGCCTGTGTCACCAGGTATGGGTGAGGCCCAGGTGGCAAGCCCACTCACCAGGTCTAGGTGAGGCCAACCTGCAGGCCATGCAGAGGAACCGTGTCCGATGATGCCAGGTAGGACCAGAGGTACGAGGTCCAGGTGACGCCAACCTGCAGGATGCAGAGGAACCGTGTCCCGATGATGCCCAGGTAGGGACCGAGTTACTAGGTCAAGAAGAGGCCAACCTGCAGACCATTATGTGGAACCAGGTCGCGATGTTGCCCACGTAGGGACCAGAGTCACCAGGTCAAATGAGGCCCAGATGGAGCATATTTACTAGGTCAGGTGAGGCCCAGTTGAGGACCAGAGTCACCAGATCTGGTTGAGGCCCAGAGGGGTACCAGATTCACCTGGTCTAGGTGACATCCAGATGGGGACCAGAGTAACCATGTCAGGGTGAGGCCCAGAGGGATCCAGAGTCATCATGTCCAGGTGAGGCTCAGGTGTGGAACGAGTATCCAGGTCATAATGGTCCACCGTGAGGACCAGAGTCACCAGATCTGGGAGAGGCCCAGTTAGGATCAGAGTTACCACTTCCAGGTGAGGCCAAGAAGGTGTCCACAGCAATCAGGTCCAGGTGGGGAACAAAGTCACCAGGACTAGGTGATACCCAGGTGGTGACCAGATTTACCAGTTCCGGGTAGAACTAGGTAAGGACCACATTCACCAGGTCCAAGTGAGGCCCACGTGGGGACCTGTGTCACCAGGCATGGGTAAGACCCACGTGGGAACCCCACTCACCAGGTCAAGAGAGGCCAACATGCAGGCCATGCAGAGGAGCCATGTCCCGATGATGCCCAGGTAGGACCAGTTACCAGATCCAGGTGAGACCAGGTGGGGAACACAGGAACTAGGTCCAGATTGAGGTCTAGGTGGGGGGACCAGAGTCATCAGGACCAGTTGAGGCCAAAGTGCGGAGAAACTTATCATGTCCAGGTGAGGCCAGGTGGGGAACAGAGTAACCATGTCCCATTGATGCCAGGTTGGATAAGAGTCACAAGGTCCAGACGAGGCCTAAGTGAGGAGTAGATTCACCGATCCTGTTGAGCCCAGGTGAGGACCTGTGTCCCCAGCTCCGGGTGAGTCCCAGAGGGGGACCAGAGTCACCCGGTTCTGGTGATATCCAGGTGGGGACCAGAGTCACCAGGTCAGGGTGAGGCCCAGAGGGGGACGAGATCACTAGGTCCAGGTGAGGCCCCAATGTGGCACTGAGATACCAGGTCCATGATACCGTTTGAGGACCTGAGTCACCAGGCCAGGTGAGGTCCCTGTGGGAACCCTGTCCTCATCCAGATGAGGTCCAGGTGGGACCACAGTCACCAGGTCCAGGTGAGGCCCAGGTATATAAGATAGTATACATGTCCCAATGATGGCCAGGTAAGGACCAGAGTCAACAGGTCCAGGAGAGGCCCAAATATGGATCAGAGTCATTGTGTTCCAGGTGAGGCCAGATGGAGACCACAGTAACCAGGTCCAGGAGAGACCCATATGGGAACCAGAGCCACCAGATCCAGGTGAGTTCCAGGTGGACCACATCACAAGGTCCAGGTGAGGCGCAGGTGACAACAGGATTCACCAAGTGCAGGTGAGGCCCAGGTGGCGACCAATCACCAGATCCAGGTGCGGATCAGCTAAGGACCAGATTCACCAGGCCCATGTGAAGCTCAAGGGGTGACCAGAGAAACCAGGTAACGGTGAGTCCCAAGAGGTAGAATCAGAGTAACCAGTTTAGTTAGAGGCACAGAATGGACCAGAGGTCCCTGGTCAAAGTGAGGCCCAGGTGTGGAATAGAGTATCCAGGTCCCAATGATGCCTGGGAGAGGACCAGAGTCTCTAGGGCCATGAAGGCCCAGATGGGGAACAGAATCACTAGGTCCTAGTGAGGCATAGAATAACCACAGTCAGCAGTATCAGGTGAGCCCCTTGAGGGAACCAGAGCCACTCTACCCAGCTGAGTCCAAGGTCATGTGAGGCCCACGTGAGGACCAGATTCATCAGGTCGAATTGAGGCATAGCTGGGGACAAGAGTCACCAGGTCTGGGTGCGGCCTAGGTGGGGCAAGATTCAGCAGTTCTGAGTTAGGTCAAAGAGGGAACGAGAGACAACCAGGTCCAGGGGAGGCCAAACTAGGACCACAGCGTACACCAGATCCAGGTGAAGCCCAGGTGGACCAATTCACGAGGTCCTGTTTAGAACCCCAGGTGAGGATCAGAAAGAGTTCCCACCAGAATACACGTGAGCCCCGGCGTGGATCAGCGCCAAAGGTCCACTGAGCCGCTTGTGGACCATGGTCAATAGGCCTACATAGGCCCAGGTGTGGAAACCAGTACTCATGTCCCAGGTTAGTCCCCGGTGTGACAAAGAGTTCACCACGTCCCAGTTGAGGCCCCAATGGTGGAGGCCATTATCACCAGGTACAGGGTGAGGCCCTTGAGAAACAGAGCAACTGTTCGAGGTCAAGGCGCAGGTGGCAACTTTTGGGTCATCAGTCCGTCAGGCCAGAAGTGCGGTTCACAGTCACTATGGCAACAGTGAATCCGTCGAGGGGGACCAGAGTCCCTTGTCCATGTTAGGTCCAGTTGTGGAACACAGTCACCGAGTCCTATTTTGCCCAGTTGAGGACCTCACGGTACAGGCCCGGTTAGGCCCAGATGGGGACCGGAAATCCTCCCAACTTCAGGTGAAGCCCAGGTGGGACCACAGTCACCAATCCAGGTAGTCTCATCAAGGGTGGACACCAGAATCATCCAGGTCCTGGGGAGGGTGCAGGTGTCAACCACACTCAGCAATCCCTGTGAGCCCTGGTCGAAAAAAAAAAAAACACCAGAGTCACGAGATACATGGAGGCTAGAAACACTGCGCCACCAGGTCCACATGATGTCCATGTGGGAACGAGAATTACAAACAAGTTACAGGTGAGGACCATTTGGGATCTGAGTCACCATTCCAGGTGACCCCTGGTGGAACCAGTGTCTCCATGTCCAAGTGGTGGGGCCAAAGGTGGAAACGTAGTAATTAGGTCCGGCCGGGTCACTGTTGTGAACAGTGTAAACCATATCCTGATGCTACTCAGGTGTGTACCAGATACAAGGTTCCTGTGAGTTCCCCAATTGGGACGCTAGAGACCTGAGGACAGGTGGGTACCGATGAAACCCAGTCACCAGGTTCAAGTGAGGCCATGCTAGGATCAGAGTCACCACTTAACAGTGAGGTCCAGGGGGGCCATAGTCACATGGCTCAGAAGAGCCGAAAGTCAGGACAGAGTTACCACGATCAGGTCAGTCCACTGGAAGAGAGTACCAACGTCCGATGATGCCCAGGTGAACAACAGATTACATGTCCATGTGCGGCCCACCTAAGCCATGGCATTGGAACCATTTCCCCGATGATGCCCAGGTAGGGAATAGTCAACACCCAGGTCCAAATTGAGCCCAGATGGAGCATATTCAATAGGTCCAGGTTAGGCCCATTGAGGACCAGCGTCACAGATCCATGTGAAGCAAGGTGTGGGACCAGAGTCACCTATGTTCCAGATAGGCTCAAGTGAGGACCGTGTTACCAGGTACCGTGATTCCCTGTGGGAATCAGGTGAAACAGTCCATATGAGGCGCTTTTCGGTACCCTGTTTCAACAGGACTACTTGAGGCCCCTGTGTGGAAACACAGTAACCAGGTCGAGTGAGTCCCCCCGGTGGTGACAAGGGTCCACCACTGTCCAGGTGATTCCCAGGGGGGGACCAGGATCACCAGTACATGGGACGCCCTTGAAGAACCAGAGTCAACACTTCGAGTCAGGCCCGTGGCAACCAGGTCAGCAGGTGCAAGTCAGGTCAAAGTGGCGTCCCCGTCACTAGGGGACGGGGAGACCCAATGCGGACCAGAGTCCCTGGTCTCGGTGAAGTGGTCCAGGGTTTGAACAGAACACAGTCACCGGTCCCAGATTTTGAGGGAGGACGCATGTTGACAGGGCCAGGGGAGGCCCAGATTGGTGATCCCCCTCAATCTGGATCAGATTCATCACCAGTCCAGTTGAGGCTAAGAAGGAGCCACAGCAATCATGTCTTCATGTCCATATTTGACGCCTAGCGGGGGACCAAAGTCATCAGGACTAGTTGAGGCCAAATGTGGAGCACGTTTATCAACCAGTGAGGCCAGGTGGGGAACAAGTAACCATGTCCCATTGGATGGCCAGGTGGGAAAAGAGCCACAAGTCCAGAACGAGGCCTAAGTGAGGAGCAGATTCACCAGGTCCTGTTGAGACCCAGTTTGAGGACCATTTCCCACTCCGGTGAGTCCCAGAGGGGGACCAGAGTTCACCCGTTCTGGTGATATCCATGTGGGAACCAAGTCACCACTTCAGGGTGAGGACCATAATGGGACGAGAATCACTAGGTCCAGTGAGGTCCCGATGGTGGAACTGAAAAAAACCAGGTCCCATGATTCCCATATTAGGAACTGAGAGTCACCAGGTCCAGGTGAGGTCCCTGTGGGAACCAGTCACCCTCGTCCAGGTGAGGCCCAGGTGGAACCACAGTCCAGCCCAGTATCATGTGAGCCCCTTGTGGACCCAAGAGCCACTCTATCCATCTGAGTCCCAGGTCCATTTAGGCCCACGTGAGGATTAATTCTCAGGTCGAGATTGAGGCCATAGCTGGGTACAAGATCACCATTCTGGTGCGGCTAACGTGGGTCAATATTCGCAAGTTCTGAGTTAGGTCAAAGTGGGCACGAAGATACACCAGGTCCAGGTGATGCCAAACTGAGGACCAGAGTCACAGATCCAGGTGAGGTCCAGGTGGGGACCAGAGTCACCAGATCCAGGTGAATCCCAGTGGGACCATCGTCACTTATGTCCAGAGGAGGCCCCAGGTGAGACATAGTAACCAGGTACAATACACTATGCCCCGGGGGGGGTTTGGGTGGTGGGGGGGGGGATCGGAGGAACAGTCCCATGTGAGGCCGGCTTGGGACCGATGGTCAACAGGTCTATTGTGGCCCAGGTGGGAACACAGTAAGCCGATCCTGGTGATAGTCCCCATGTTGACGGCACCACGTCCATGTTGTGGTCCGTCCGACCAGGATCACCAGGTCCATGGAATGCCCTTTGAAAGAACCAGAGTCAACAGTTCGAGGTCATGGCGGGCAGTGGCAACCAGGGTCCGCAGGTCCAAGTCAGGCCAAGTGGGGTTCACATTCACTAGGCACGGTGTGAAACCCAAGTTGGACCAGAGTCCACTGTTCCATGGTGAGTTCAGTTTGTGGAACCACCACCGGGTCCCGAATTTTGCACATTAGAGGACCATGGTCCACAGTCCCAGGTGAGGCCCAGATGGGGAAACGGAGTCCCCAAATCCAGTAAATCCAGGATGGGGACCACAAACGCCAGATCCGTGTAAGTCTCAGGTGCAGAGCAGAATCATCCGGTCATTGAGGTGCAGGTGGCAACCACCTCACCCGTTCCGAGCGGGCCCCGGTGGGGACCAAGACACGAGGTACATGGAAGCTAGAAACCTGCAGGCCACCAGGTCACAATGATGTCCATGTGGGAACGAGAATCACCAGTTACAGGTGAGGACCGGGGGGAACCGACTCACCATTTCCAGGTAGACCCAGGTGGGACCATGTCACCATGTCCTCGTGTCCCCAGGTGAAGACCATAGTTATTATGTCCGGCTGGATGAGTGTTATTGAACAGTGTTAACCATATCCTGATGCTACCCGTTGGTACCTAGACACCAGGTCCTGATGAGCCGCATGTACCGATGACAGGAGGTCCCTGTGAGGTCCCGCTGGAACCACAGTCACCAGGTCAGTGAGCCCTGCATAGGATCAGAGTCCCCATAAACAGGGAGGCCGAAGCTGGAGCCAAGTTCCACCTGTTCTGAAGATGGCAAAGCATGACCAAGTTACCAGGCATCATGTCAGTCCCAGTGGGGTATACATCACCATGGTCCCAATGATGCCCAGGTGAATCAGGTCATCCAAGATCCAGCGAGCCAGTGGGTAGGTATTCACTAGTCCAGTTGAGGCCCAGATGAGACCAGAGTCACCAGTCTAGTTTGACGGCCTAGAGGGGTACCTAGATTCACCTGGTCTAGGGGACTCCAATGGGACCAGAGTCCATGTCCAGGGTGATGCCAGAGGGCATCCAGAGTCATCATGTCCAGTGAGGTTTCAGGTGTGAACAGATTATCAGGTCATAATGGTTTCCAGGTGAGGACCAAGTCACCAGTCGGGTGATGCCCAGTTTAGGAGTCCGAGTCACAGTTCCAGGTGAAGCCCAGAAGGAGTCCACAAGCAATCAGTTCAAGGTGGGGATAGGTGATTCCCAGGTGGTGACAGACTTACCAGTTCCGGTGAGGACCAGGTAAGTGAATTCACCAGGTCCAAGTGATGAGCACGTGGGGACCTGTGTCACCAGGTATGGGTGAGGCACTGGTGAAAACCCCACTAACCAGGTCCAGGTGAAGCCAACATGCAGGCCATGCAGAGGAACCATGTCCCAATGATGCCCATGTAGGGAATAGACTTACCGGGTCCAGGTGAGGCCAACCTGCATGCCATGCAGAGAACCATGTCCCGTTGATGCCCAGGTAGGGACCAGATTTACCAGGTCCAGGTGACGCCAACCTGCAGGCCATGCAGTGGAACCATGTCCCGATGATGCCCAGGTAGGGACCAGAGTCACCAGGTCCAAATGAGGCCTAGATGGAGCATATTCACTAGGTCCAGGTGAGGACCAGTTGAGGACCAGAGTCACCAGATCTCGTTGAGGCTAGAGGGGTACCAGAATCACCTGGTCCAGGTGAAATCCAGATGGGGACCAGAATCACCAGGTCAGGGTGAGGCCCAGAGAGGTTCCAGAGTCATCATGTCCAGGTGAGGCTCAGGTGTGGAACAGAGTCACCAGGTACCAATGATGCCCAGGTGAGGACCAGAGTCAACAGGTCTGGGTGAGGCGCAGATAGGATCAGAGACACCGGTTCCAGGTGAGGCCAAGAAGGAGTCCACAGCAATCAGGTCCAGGTGGGGAACAAAGTCACCAGGACTGGGTGAGGCCCAGATGGGGACCACAATCACCAGGTCCAGGTGAGGCCCAGTTGGGGACCAGAGTACCCGGGTCTGGGAGAGGACCAGGCAAGCACCAGATTAACAGGTCCAAGAGGCCCACGTGGGGACCTGAGTCACCAGGTTTCGGTGAGGCCCAGGTGGCAACCCCACTCACCAGGTCCAAGTGAGGCGAACCTGCAGGCCAGAGTCAACAGATCCAGTTGAGGTCCTAGTGGCGACACGAGGCACCAGGTAAATGTGAGTCTACAAGAACACCACAGTCACCAGGTCCAGGTTTGGTTCATGTGGGAACGAGAGTCACCAGATCCAGGTGAGACCCAGGGGGGGACCACAGTCACCAGGTCCAGATTGAGGCCTAGGTGGGGGGACCAGAGTCATCAGGACCAGTTGAGCCCAAATGTGGAGCAAAGTTATCATGACCAGGTGAGGCCCAGATGGGGAACACAGTAACCATGTCCCATTGATGTCAGGTGGGAAAAGAGTCACAAGGTCCAGACGAGGTCTAAGTGAGGAGTAGATTCACCAGGTCCTGTTGAGGCCCAGCTGAGGACCAGTGTCCCCAGCTCCGGGTGTGTCACCCGGTTCTGGTGATATCCAGGTGGGGACCAGTGTCACAAGTCTGGGTGAGGCCCAGAGGGGGACGAGAATCACTAGGTCCAGGTGAGGCCCCGATGTGGAACTGTGAAACCAGGTCCCAAGATGCCCATATGAGGACCTGAGTCACCAGGTCCAGGTGAGGTCCCTGAGGGAACCAGTCACCCCCGTCCAGGTGAGGCCCAGGTGGGACCACAGTCACCAGGTCCTGGTGAGGCCGAGGTATATAAGAGAGTATCCAGGTCCCAATGATGCCCAGGTAAGGACCAGACTCAACAGGTCCAGGAGAGGCCCAAATATGGATCAGAGTCATTGTCTTCCAGGTGAGGCCAGATGGAGACCACAGGAACCAGGTCCAGGAGAGCCCCATATGGGAACCAGAGCCACCAGATCCAGGTGAGGTCCAGGATGGACCACAGTCACAAGGTCCAGGTGAGGCGCAGGTGGCAACATGAATCACCAAGTCCAGGTGAGGCCCACGTGGTGACCTGTCACCAGATCCAGGTGCGGACCAGCTAAGAACCAGATTCACCAGGCCGAAGTGAAGCCCAAGGGGTGACCAGAGTCACCAGGTAAGGGTGAGGCCCCGAGGGGGAACCAGAGTAACCAGTTTAGTTTGTGGCCCAGAATGGGACCAGAGGTCCCTGGACAAAGTGAGGCCCAGGTGTGGAATAGAGTATCCAGGTCCCAATGATGCCTGGGTGAGGACCAGTGTCACTAGGGCCATGAAAGCCCAGATGGGGAACAGAATCACTAGGTCCTGGTGAGGTATAGAATAAGAACACAGTCAGCAGTATCAGGTGAGCCCCTTGTGGGAACCAGAGCCACTCTATCCCTGAGTCCGAGGTCCATGTGAGGCCCACGTGAGGACCAGATTCATCATGTCGAATTGAGGCATAGCTGGGGACAAGAGTCATCAGGTCTGGGTGCGGCCTAGGTGGGGCAAGATTCAGCAGTTCTGAGTTAGGTCAAAGTGGGGACGAGAGACACCAGTCCAGGTGAGGCCAAACTGAGAAGAGTCACCAGATACAGGTGAGTTCCAGATGGGGACCAGAGTCACCAGATCCAGGTGAAGTCCAGGTGGGGACCAGAGTCACTAGGTGCAGATGAGGCCCAGGTGAGGACCAGAGTTACCAGGTACACGTGAGGCCCCGGTGGGATCAGAGGCAACAGGTCCATGTGTGGCGAGCTTGGGAACCATGGTCAAGATGTACTTGAGGCCCAGGTGTGGAACACAGTAAGCAGGTCCAGGTGAGTCCCCGGTGGTGACTAGAGACACCAGGTGCAGGTGAGGGCCAGGTGGGCACCAGGATCACCAGGTACAGGGGAGGCCTTTGAAAGAACCAGAGTCAACAGTTCGAGGTCAGGCACAGGTGGCAACCAGGGTCAGCAGGTCGAAGTCAGGCCAAAGTGGGGTTCACAGTCACTAGGGCACGGTGAGACCCAGAGGGGAACCAGAGTCACCTGGTCCAGGAGGTCCAGTTGTGGAAAACAGTCAGAGGGTCCCAATTTTTCCCAGTTGAGGACCATGGTCAACAGGGCCAGGTGAGGCCAGATGGGGACCGGAGTCCCCAAATCCAGGTGAAGCCCAGGTGGGGACCACAGTCACCAGATCCAGGGTAGTCTCAGGTGCAGACCAGAATCACCAGGTCCAGGTGAGGTGCAGGTGGCAACCACACTCACCAGGTCCCGGTGAGGCCCTGGTGTGGACCAGAGTCACGAGGTACATGAGAAGCTAGAAACACTGCAGCCACCAGGTCCACATGATGTCCATGTGGGAACGAGAATCACCAGTTACAGGTGAGGACCAGGTGGGGAACCGACTCACCATGTCCAGGTGAGACCCAGGTGGGAACCAGTATCACCATGTCCTGCTGTGGCCCAGGTGAAGGCCAGAGATAATATGTCCCGCTGGGTCACTGTTATTGAACAGTGTAACCATATCCTGATGCTACCGAGGTGGTTACCGAGACACCAGGTCCTGGTGAGGCCCAGTTGGGACCAGAGACATGAGGTCCAGGTGAGTTCCCGATGGGAACCACAGTCACCAGGTCAGGTGAGGCCATGCTTAGGATCAGAGTCACCAGTTACAGGTGAGGACCAGGGGGAGCCAGAGTCACCTGGTAGAGAAAATGCCAAAGTCCGGAATAGTATTACCAGGATCAGGTCACTCCCAGTGGGGAATAGAGTAACCATGTCCCGATGATGCCCACGTAGAACCAGAGTCACCATGTCCAGATGAGGCGCAGTTGGGGAGCATATTCACTAGGTCCCGGTGAGGCCCAGTTGAGGACTAGAGTCACCAGGTTTGGTTGAGGCCTAGAGGCGTACCAGATTCACCTGGTCTAGGTGACATCCAGATGGGGACCAGAGTCAACATGTCAGAGGGAGGCCCAGAGTGGATCCAGAGTCATCATGTCCAGGTGAGGCTCAGGTGTGGAACAGAGTATCCAGGTCGTAATGATCCACAGGTGAGGACCAGAGTCTGCAGATCTGGGTGAGGCCTAGTTAGGATCAGAGTCACCAGTTCCAGGTGAGGCCAAGAAGGAGTCCACAGCAATCAGGTCCAGGTGGGGAACAAAGTCACCAGGACTGAGTGAGGACCAAATGGGGACCAGATTCACCAGGCCCAGGTGATTCCCAGGTGGTGACCAAGTTACGAGTTACGGGTGACGACCAGGTAAGGACCAGATACACCAGGTCCAAGTGAGACCCACGTGGGGACCTGTGTCACCAGGTATGGATGAGGCCCAGTTGGCAACACCACTCACCAGGTCCAGGTGAGGCCAACCTGCAGGCCATGCAGAAGAACCATGTCCCGATGATACCCAGGTAGGGACGAGAGATACCAGGTCCAGCTGAGGACAACCTGCAGGCCATGCAGTGGAACCATGTCCCGATGATGCCCAGGTAGGGACCAGAGTCACCAGGCCCAAATGAGGCCCACATGGATCATATTCACTAGGTCCAGGTGAGGCCCAGTTGAGGACCAGAGTCACCAGATCTGGTTGAGGCCTAGAGGGGTACCAGAATCACCTGGTCCAGGTGACATCCAGATGGGTCCAGGATCACCATGTCAGGGTGAGGCCCAGAGAGGTTCCAGAGTCATCATGTCCAGGTGAGGCTCAGGTATGGAACAGAGACACCAAGTACCAAAGATGCCCAGGTGAGGAACAGAGTCACCAGGTCTGGGTGACGCGCAGATAGGTTCAGAGTCCCAGTTCCAGGTGAGGCCAAGAAAGAGTCCACAGCAATCAGGTCCAGGTGCGGAACAAAGTCACCAGGACCGGGTGAGGCCCAGATGGGGACCAGATTGACCAGTCCAGGTGACGCCCAGGTGTTGACCAGAGTCCCCGGGTCTGCGAGAGGACCAGGTAAGTAATAGATTCACCAGGTCAAAGAGGCCCACGTGGAGACCTGAGTTACCAGGTATGGGTGAGGCCCAGGTGGCAACCCCACTCACCAGGTCAAGTGAGGCCAACCTGCAGGCCAGAGCACCAGATCCAGGTGAGGCCCTAGTGGGGACCGGAGTCACCAGGTAAATGTGAGTCTACAAGAACACCACAGCACCAGTCCAGGTGTGGTTCATGTGGGAACGAGAGTCACCAGGTCCAGGTGAGTTCCAGGTGGGGACCAGTCACCAGGTCCAGATTGAGGACTAGGTGGGGGAACCAGAGTCATCAGGACCAGCTGAGGCCAAAGTGTGGAGCAAAGTTATCATGTCCAGGTGAGGCCCAGGTGGGAACAGAGTAACCTGTCCCATTGATGCCAGGTGGGGAAAAAGTAACAAGGTCCAGCCGAGGCCTAAGTGAGGAGTAGATTCACCAGGTCCTGTTGAGGCCCATTGTGGACCGCTGGCCCCAGCTCCGGGTGAGTCCCAGAGGGACCAAGTCCCTCGGTTCTGGTGATAACCAGGTGGGACCAGAGTCACCACGTCAGGGTGAGGCCCAGAGGGACGAGAATCACTAGGTCCAATGAGGCCCCGATGTGAACAGTGATACCAGGTCCCATGATGCCCATATGAGGACCTGAGTCACCAGGTCCAGGTGATGTCCCTGTGGGAACCAGTCACCCGTCCAGGAGGCCCAGGTGGGACCACAGTCACCAGGTCCAGGTGAGGCCCAGGTATATAGAGAGTATCCAGGTCCCAATGATGCCCAGGTAAGGACCAGAGTCCACAGGTCCAGGAGAGGCCCAAATGGATCAGAGTCATTGTGTTCCAGGTGAGGCCAGATGGAGACCACAGGAACCAGGTCCAGGTGAGCCCCATATGGGAACCAGAGCCACCAGATCAGGTGAGTCCAAGGGACCACAGTCACAAGGTCCAGGTGAGGCGCAGGTGGCAACAGATTCACCAAGTCCAGGGAGGCCCACGTGGTGACCTGTCACCAGATCCAGGTGCGGACCAGCTAAGGACCAGATTCACCAGGCCCAAGTGAAGCCCAAGGGGTGACCAGAGTCACCAGGTAAGGGTGAGGCCCAGAGGGGAACCAGAGTAACCAGTTTAGTTTGAGGCACAGAATGGACCAGATGTCCTGGACAAAGTGAGGCCCATGTGGAATAGAGTATCCAGGTCCCAATGATGCCTGGGTGAGGACCAGAGTCACTAGGGCCATGAAGCCCAGATGGGGAACAGAATCACTAGGTCCTGGTGAGGCATAGAATAAGAACACAGTCACCAGTATCAGGTGAGCCCCTTGTGGGAACCAGAGCCACTCTATCCCGCTGAGTCCCAGGTCCATGTGAGGCCCACGTGAGGACCAGATTCATCAGGTCGAATTGAGGCATCGCTGGGGACAAGAGTCATCAGGTCTATGGGCCTATGGGGCAATTCAGCAGTTCTGAGTTAGGTCAAAGTGGGGACGATAGACACCAGTCCAGGTGAGGACAAACTGAGACCAGAGTCACCAGATACAGGTGAGTTCCAGATGGGGACCAGAGTCACCAGGTTAGGGTAGGCCCAGAGAGGTTCCAAAGTCATCATGTCCAGGTGAGGACCAGAGTCCACCAGGTCTGGGTGATGCGCAGATAGGATCAGAGTCACCAGTTCCAGGTGAGGCCAAGAAAGAGTCCACAGCAATCAGGTCCAGGTGGGGAACAATGTCACCAGGACTGGATGACGCCCAGATGGGTACCAGAAACACCAGGCCCAGGTGATTCCCAGGTGGTGACCAGAGTTACGAGTTCCGGGTGAGAACAAGGTAAGGACCAGATTCACCCGTTCCAAGGGAGGCCCACGTGGGGACCTGGTCACCAGGCATGGGTGAAGCACAGGTGACAACCCCACTCACCAGGTCCAGGATGCCAACCTGCAGGCCATGCAGAGGAACCATGTCCTGATGATGCACAGGTAGGACTAGAATTACCAGGTGCAGGTGATGCCAACCTGCAGGGCATGTGTGGAACCATGTCCCGATAATGCCCAGGTAGGGACCAGAGTTACAATGTCCAGGTGAGGCCAACCTGCAGGCCATGCTGTGGAACCATACCCTATGATGACCAGGTAGGGACCAGAGTCACCAGGTCCAAATGAGGCCAAGATGTATCATATTCACTAGGTCCATGAGGCCCAGTTGAGGACCCGAGTCACCATATCTGGTTGAGGCCTAGAGGGGTACCAGAATCCCCTGGTCCAGGTGACATCCAGATGGGGACCAGAGTTACCAGGTCAGGGTGAGGCCCAGAGAGGTTCCAGAGTCATCATGTCCAAGTGAGGCTCAGGTGTAGAACAGAGTCACCAGGTACCAATGATGCCCAGGTGAGGACCAGAGTCACCCATTCTGGGTGACGAGCAGATAGGATCAGAGTCACCAGTTCCAGGTGAGGCCAAGAAAGAATCCACAGCAATCAGGTACCGGTGGGGAACAAAGCCACCAGGACTGGGAGGCCCAGATGGGGAAAAGATTCAACAGGTCCAAGTGATTCCCAGGTGGTGACCAGAGTCCCCGGGTCTTGGAGAGAACCAGGTAAGGACCAGATTCACCAGGTCCAAGAGGCCCACGTGGGGACAGAGTCACCAGGTATGGGTGAGGCCCATGTGGCAACCACACTCACCAGGTCCAGGTGAGTCCAACTTGCAGGCCATGCAGTGGAACCATGTCCCGATGATGCCCAGGTAGGGACCAGAGTCACCAGGTCCAAATGAGGCTCAGATGGAGCATATTCACTACGTCCAGGTGAGGCCCACTTGAGGACCAGTGTCACCAGACGTGGTTGAGGCCTAGAGGGGTACCAGAATCACCTGGTCCAGGTGCCATCCAGATGGGTCCAGAGTCACCAGGTCAGGGTGATGCCCAGAGAGTTTCCAGAGTCATCATGTCCAGGTGAGGCTCAGGTGTGGAACAGAGTATCCAGGTCATAATGGTCCACAGGTGAGGACCATGGTCACCAGATCTGGGTGAGGCCCAGTTAGGATCAGAGTCACCAGTTCAGTTGAGGCCAAGAGGAGTCCACAGCAATCAGGTCCAGGTGGGGAATAAAGTCACAGGACTGGTGAGGCCCAGAGGGGAACCAGATTCAACAGGTCCAGGTGATTCCCAGGTGACCAGGGTTACCAGGTGCGGGTGAGGAACAAGTAAGGACCAGATTCACCAGGTCCAAGTGAGGCCCACGTGGGGACCTGTGGCACCAGGAATGGGTGAGACCCAGGTGGCAACCCCACTCACTAGGTCCACGTGAGGCCAACCTGGATGCCATGCAGACGAACCGTGTCCCGGTGATGCCCAGGTAGGGACCAGAGTTACCAGGTCCAGCTGAGGCCAACCTGCAGGCCATGCAGTGGATCCATGTCCCGATGATGCCCAGGTAGGGACCAGAGTCACCAGGTCCAACTGTGGCCCAGATGGAGCATATTCACTAGGTCCAAGTGCGGCCCAGTTGAGGACCAGTGTCCCCATACCTGGTTGAGGCCTAGAGGGGTCCCAGTCACCTGGTCCAGGTGAAATCCAGATGGAGACCAGAGTCACCAGGTCAGGGTTAGGCCCAGAGTGGTTCCAGAGTCATCATGTCCAGGTGAGGCTCAGGTCTCAACAGAGTCACCAGGTACCAATGATGCCCAGGTGAGGACGAGTCACCAGGTCTGGGTGACACAGATAGGATCAGAGTCACCAGTTCAAGGTGAGGGCAAGAAAGACCAGAGCAAACACGTCCAGGTGGGGAACATAGTCACCAGGACTGGGTTAGGCCCAAATGGGGACCAGATTCACCAGGTCAGGTGAGGCCCAGGTTTGACAAGATCCCAGGGTCTGGGAGAAGACCAGGTAAGGGCCAGATTCACCAGGTCCAAGAGGCCCACGTGGGGACCTGAGTCACCAGGTATGGGTGAGGACCAGGTGGCATCCCACTAACCAAGTCCAGGTGAGGCCAACCTGCAGGCCAGAGTCACCAGATCCAGGTGAGGCCCTAGTGGGGCCAGAGTTTCCAGGTAAAAGTGAGTCTACAAGTACACCACCGTCACCAGGTCCAGGTGTGATTCATGTGGGAACGAGAGTCACAAGGTCCAGGTGAGACCCAGGTGTGGATGACAGTCTCCAGGTCCAGATTGAGGCCTAGGTGGGGGGACCAGAGTCATCGGGACGAGTTGAGTCCAAAGTATGGAGCAAAGTTATCATGTCCAAGTGAGGCCCAGGTGGGGAACAGAGTAAAAATGTCCCATAGATGCCAGGTGGGAAAAGAGTCACAAGGTCCAGACGAGGCCTAAGTGAGGATTAGATTCACCGGTCCTGTTGAGGCCCAGTTGAGTATCAGTGTCCCCAGCTCTGGGTGATTCCCAGAGGGGGACCAGAGTTACCACCGGTTCTGGTGTGTCAGGTGCGGACCAGAGTCACCACGTCAGGATGAGGCCCAGAGGGGAACGAGAATCACTAGGTCCAGGTGAGGCCCCGATGTGGAACTGAGAAAACAGGTCCCATGATGCACATATGAGGACCTGAGTCACCAGGCCCAGGGGAGGTCCCTGTGGGAACCAGTCACCCTCGTCAGGTGATGCCCAGGTGGGACCACAGTCACCAGTTCCAGGTGAGGCCCAGGTATATAAGAGAGTATCCAGGTCCCAATGATGCCCAGGTAAGGTCCAGAGTCAACAGGTCCAGGAGAGGCCCAAATATGGATCAGAGTCATTGTGTTCCAGGGAGGCCAGATGGAGACCACAGGAACCAGTCCAAAAGAGCCCCATATGGGAACCAGAGACAGCAATCCAGGTGAGGTCCAGGTGGGACCACAGTCACAAAGTCCAGGTGAGGCGCAGGTGGCAACAGGATTCACCAAGTCCAGGTGAGTCCCAGGTGGCGACCAATCACCAGATCCAGGTGCGGATCAGCTAAGGACCAGATCACCAGGCCCATGTGAATCTCAAGGGGTGACCAGAAACCAGGTAACGGTGAGGCCCAGAGGGAGAATCAGAGTAACCAGTTTAGTTAGAGGCCGAGAAGGGACAGAGGTCCCTGGTCAAAGTGAGCCCAGGTGTGGAATAGAGTATCCAGGTCCCAAAGATGCCTGGGTGAGGACCAGAGTCTCTAGGGCCATACAGGCCCAGATGGGGAACAGAATCACTAGGTCCTAGTGAGCATAGAATAAGACCAGAGTCAGCAGTATCAGGTGAGCCACTTGTGGGAACCAGAGCCACTCTACCCAGCTGAGTCCCAGGTCCATGTGAGGCCCACGTGAGGACCAGATTCATCAGGTCGAATTGAGGCATAGCTGGGGACAAGAGTCACCAGGTCTGGGTGCGGCGTAGGTGGGCAAGATTCAGCAGTTCTGAGTTAGGTCAAAGGGGACGAAACCCAGGTCCAGGTGTGGCCAAACTGAGGAACAGAGTCACCAAATCCAGGGAAGAACCATGTTGGAAAGAGAGTCACCAGGTCCAAGAGAGGTCCTGTGGGGACCAGAGTCACCAGATCCAGGTGAAGTCCAGGTAGGGACCAGAGTCACCAGATCCAGATGAGGCCCAGGTGAGGACAGAGTTACCATGTACACGTGAGGCCCCGGTGGGGATCAGAGGCAACAGGTCCTTGTGAGTCCCGCCTGGGGACCATGGTCAACAGGTCTACTTGGGACACAGGTGTGGAACACAGAAAGCAGGTCCAGGTGAGTCCCCGGTGGTGACAAGATCACCAGGTCCAGGTGAGGCCCAGGTGGGGAGCAGGAACACCAGGTACAGGGGAGGCTCTTGAAAGAATCAGGGTCAACAGCTCGAGGTCAGGCGCAGGTGCAACCAGGGTCAGCAGGTCGAAGTCAGGCCAAAGTGGGCTTCACAGAAACTAGGGCACGGTGAGACCAGAGGGGGACCAGAGTCCCTGGTCCAGGTGAGGTCCAGTTGTGGAACACAGTCACTGGGTCCCTATTTTTCCGTTGGGGACCATGGTCAACAAGGCCAGGTGAGGCCCAGGTGGGGACCGGATCCCCAAATCCATGTGAAGCCCAAGTGGGGACCACAGTCACCAGATCAGGGTAGTCTCGGGTGCAGACCAGAATCACCAGGTCCAGGTGAGGTGCGGTGGCAACCACACTCACCAGGTCCCGGTGAGGCCCTGGTGGGGACCAAGTCACGAGTACATGAGAGCTAGAAACACTGCAGCTACCAGGTCCACATGATGTCCATGTGGAAACGAGAATCACCAGTTTCAGTTGAGGACCAGGTGGGGATCCGACTCACCATGTCCAGATGAGACCCAGGTGGAACCAGTTGTAACCATGTCCAGGTGTGGCCCAGGTGAAGACCAGAGTTGATAGGTCCGGCTGGGTCACTGATAGTGAACAGTGTAACCATACCCTGATGCTACCCAGGTGGGTACAAGAGACACCAGGTCCTGGTGAGCCCCAGGTGCGACCAGAGACATGAGGTCCACGTGAGGTCCCGATGGGAACCACAGAGAACAGGTCAGGTGAGGCCATGCTTAGGATCAGAGTCACAGGTTACATGTGAGGCCCAGGTGGAGCCAGAGTCACCTGGTACAGATGAGGCCAAATTCAGGACGAGAGTTACCAGGATCAGGTCAGTCCCAGTGGGGAACAGAGTAACCATGTTCCGATGATGCCCAGGTAGACCGCGTCACCAGGTCCAGATGAGGCGCAGGTGGGGAGCATATTCACTAGGTATCGGTGAGGCCCAGTTGAGGACCAGAGTCACCAGGTCTATTGAGCCCTTGAGGCGTAACAGATTCACCTGGTCTAGGTGACATCCAGATGGGGACCAGAGTCACCATGTCAGGGTGAGGCCCCTAGGGGATCCAGAGTCATCATGTCCAGGTGAGGCTCACGTGTGGAACAGAGTATCCAGGTCATAATGGTCCACAGGTGAGGACCAGTTTCACCAGATCTGGGTGAGACCCAGTTAGGATCAGAGTCCCCAGTTCCAGGTGAGGCCAAGAAGGAGTCCACAGCAATCTGGTCCAGGTGGGGAACAAAGTCACCAGGACTGGGTGAGGCCCAGATGGGGCCTGATACACAGGTCCACGTGAGGCCCAGGTGGTGACCAGAGTCCCCAGGTTTGGGAGAGAACCAGGTAAGGACCAGATTCACCAGGTCCAAGAGGCCCACGCGGGGACCTGAGTCACCAGGTCTGGGTGACGCCGATAGGATCAGAGTCACCAGGTCCAGGTGAGGCCAAGAAAGAGTCCACAGCAATCAGGTCCAGGTGGGGAACAAAGTCACCAGGATTGGGTGAGGACCAGATGGGACCATATTCATTCATTAGGTCCAGGTGAGGCCCAGGTGGTGACCAGAGTCCCAGGGTCTGTGAGAGGACCAGGTACGGACCAGATTCACAGGCCCAAGAACCCACGTGGGAACCTGAGTCACCAGGTATGGGTGATGCCCAGGTGGCAACCCACTCACCAGGTCCAGGTGAGGCCAACCTGCAGGCCAGAGTCACCAGATCCAGGTGATGCCCTAGTGGGGACAGGAGTCACCAGGTAAATGTGAGTCTACAAGAACACCATAGACACCAGGTCCAGGTGTGGTTCATGTGGGAACGAGAGTCACCAGGTCCAGGTGAACCCAGGTGGGGACCACAGTCACCAGGTTCAGATTGAGGACAAGGTGGGGCGACCAGTGTCTCAGAACCAGTTGAGGCCAAAGTGTGGAGCAAAGTTATCATATCCAGGTGAGGCCCAGTTGTGGAACAGAGTAACAATGTCCAATTGTTGCAGGTGTGAAAAGAGTCACAAGGTCCAGACGAGGCCTAAGTGAGGAGGAGATTCACTAGGTCCTGTTGAGGCCCAGTTGAAGACTAGTGTACCCAGCTCAGGGGGAGTCCCAGAGGGGACCAGAGGCACCCGGTTCTGGTGATATCCAGGTGGGACCAGAGTCACCACGTCCGAGTGAGGTCCAGAGGGGGACGAGTATCACTAGGTCCAGATGAAGCCCCGATGTGTAACTAAGAAACCAGGTCCCATGATGCCCATATGAGGACCTGAGTCACCAGGTGCAGTTGAGGTCCCTGTGGGAACCAGTCACCTCCTCCTGGTGAGCCCATGTGGACCACAGTCACTAGTTCCAGATGAGGCCCAGGTATACAGAGAGTATACAGGTCCCAATGATTCCTAGGTAAGGACCTGAGTTCAACAGGTCCAGGAGAGGCCCAAATATGGATCAGAGACATTGTGTTCCAGGTGAGGCCAGATGGAGACCACAGGAACCAGGTCTTGGAGAGCCCCATATGGGAACCAGAGCAGCAGATCCAGGTGAGGTCCAGGTGGGACCACAGTCAGAAGGTCCAGGTGAGGC
Source organism: Canis lupus familiaris (assembly GCF_011100685.1). NCBI lineage: Eukaryota > Metazoa > Chordata > Mammalia > Carnivora > Canidae > Canis > Canis lupus. The sequence continues at coordinate 717,174 of NW_023330140.1, forward strand.
GCAGGTGGCAACAGGATTCACCAAGTCCAGGTGAGGCCAAGGTGGCGACCAGTCACCAGATTCCAGGTGCGGACAAGCTAAGGACCAGATTCTCCAGGCCCAAGTGAAGCCCAACGGGTGACCAGAGTCACCAGGTCAGGGTGAGGGCCAGAGGGGGAACCAGAGCTAACCAGTTTAGTTTGAGGCCCAGAATGGGACCAGAGGTCCCTGGGTCAAATGCGGCCAGGTGTGGAATACAGTATCCAGGTCCCAGTGACGCCTGGGTGAGGACCAGAGTCACTAGGGCCATGCAGGCCCAGATGGGGAACAGAATCACTAGGTCCTGGTGAGGCATAGAATAAGACCACATTCAGCAGTAACAGGTGAGCCCCCTTGTGGGAACCAGAGCAACTCTATCAGCTGAGTCCAGGACCATGTGAGGCCCACGTGAGGACCAGATTCATCAGGTCGTATAAAGGCATAGCTGGGGACAAGAGTCACCAGGTCTGGGTGCCGCCTAGGTGGGGCAAGATTCAGCAGTTCTGAGTTAGGTCCAAGTGGGGACGAGAGACACCAGGTCCAGGTGAGGCCAAACTGAGGACCAGAGTCACCACATCCAGGTGAGGTCCATGTTGGAAAGAGAGTCACCAGGTCCAGGAGAGGTCCAGGTGGAGTCCAGAGTCACCAGATCCAGGTGAAGTCCAGGTGGGGACCAGAGTCACCAGATCCATGTGAAGCCCAGATGGGGACCAGAGTCATTAGGTCCAGATGAGGCCCAGGTGAGGACCAGAGTTACCAGGTACACGTGAGGCCCCGGTTGGGATCAGAGGCAACAGGTTGATGTGAGGCCGGCTTGGGGACCATGGTCAACAGGTCTATTGAGGCCCAGGTGTGGAACACAGTAAGCAGGTCCAGGTGAGTCCCCGGTGGTGACAAGAGTCACCACTTCCAGGTGAGGTCCAGGTGGGGACCAGGATCACCAGGTACAGGGGAGACCCTTGAAAGAAACAGAGTCAACAGTTCGAGTTCAGGCGCAGGTGGCAACCAGGGTCAGCAGGTCCAAGTCAAGCCAAAGGGGACTTCACAGTCACTAGGGCACGGTGAGGACCAGAGGGGGGAGCATAGTCACCTGGTCCAGGTGAGGTTCAGTGTGGAACACAGTCACCAGGTCCCAATTTTGCCCAGTTTGAGGACCACGGTCAACAGGGCCAGGTGAGGCCCAGAAGGGGACCGGAGTCCCCAAATCCAGGTGAAGCCCAGGTGGGGGACCACAGTCACCAGATCCAGGGTAGTCTCAGGTGCAGACCAGAATCACCAGGTCCAGGTGTGGTGCAGGTGGCAACCAAACTCACCAGGTCCCGGTAAGGCACTGGTGGGATACATGAGAAGTCACGAGGTACATGAGAAGCTAGAAACACATGGGATCCCTGGGTGGAACAGCGGTTTGGCGCCTGCCTTTGGACCAGGGCGCGATCCTGGAGACCCGGGATCGAATCCCACGTCGGGCTCCCGGTGCATGGAGCCTGCTTCTCCCTCTGCCTGTGTCTCTGCCTCTCTCTCTCTCTGTGACTATCATAAATAAATAAAAATTTAAAAAAAGATGCTAGAAACACTGCGGCCAACAGGTCCACATGATCTCCATGTGGGAACGAGAATCACCAGTTACAGGTGAGGACCAGGTGGGGATCCGACTCACCATGTCCAGGTGAGACCCACGTGGGAAACAGTGTCACCATGTCCAGGTGTGGCCCAGGTGAAGACCAGAGTTAATAGGTCCGGCTGGGTCACTGTTAGTGAACAGTATAACCATATCCTGATGCTACCTAGGTGGGTAGCAGAGACACCAGGTCCTGGTGAGGCCCAAGTTGGACCAGAGACATGAGGTCCAGGTGAGGTCCCGATGGGAACCACAGTCACCCGGTCAGGTGAGGCCATGCTTAGTATCAGAGTCACCAGTTCCAGGTGATGCCCAGGTGGAGCCAGAGTCACCTGGTACAGAAGAGGCCAATGTCAGGACCAGAGTTACCAGGATCAGGTCACTCCAAGTGGGAATAGAGTAATCATGTCCCGGTGATGCCCAGGTAGAACCAGAGTCACCAGGCCCAGCTGTGGCGCAGGTGGGGAGCATGTTCACTAGGTCCCGTTGAGGCCCAGTTGAGGACCAGAGTCACCAGGTCTAGTTGAGGCCTAGAGGGGTACCAGATTCACCTGGAATAGTGACATCCAGATGGGGACCAGAGTCCCCATGTCAGGCTGAGGCCCAGAGTGGATCCAGAGTCAACATATCCAGGTGAGGCTCAGGTGTGGAACAGAGTATCCAGGTCATAATGGTCCACAGGTGAGGACCAGAATCACCAGATCTGGGTGAGGCCCAGTTAGCATCAGAGTCAGCAGTTCCTGGTTAGCCAAGAAAGAGTCCACAGCAATCAGGTCCAGGTGGGGAAAAAGTCAACAGGACAGGGTGAGGCCCAGATGGGGACCAGAAAAACCAGGCCCAGGTGATTCCCATGTGGTGACCAGAGTTACCAGTTCCGGGTGACCACCAGGTAAGGACCAGATTCACCAGGTCCATGTGAGGCCCACGTGGGGACCTGTGTCCCTAGGCAAGGGTGAGGCCCAGGTGACAAACCCACTCACCAGGTCCAGGTGAGGCCAACATGCAGGCCATGCAGAGGAACCAGGTCCCAATGATGCCCAGGTAGGGACGAGAGTTACCAGGTCCAGGTGAGGCCAACCTACAGGCCATGCAGTGGAACCATGTCCCGATGATGCCCATGTAGGGACCAGAGTACCAGGTCCAGGTGAGGCCAACCTGCAGGTCATGCAGTTGAACCATGTCCCGATGATGCCCAGGTAGTGACCAGAGTCACCAGGTCCAAATGAGGCCCAGATGGAGCATATTCACTAGGTCCAGGTGAGGCCCAGTTGAGGATCAGAGTCACCAGACCTTGTTGAGTCCCAGACGGGTACCATAATCCCCTGGACCAGGTGACATCCATATGGGGACCAGAGTCACTACGTTAGCTTGATAGCCAGAGTGGTTCCAGAGTCATCATGTCCAGGGGAGCCTCAGGTGTGGAACAGAGTCACCAGGACCAATGATGCCCAGGTGAGGACCAGAGTAACCAGGTACACGTGAGGCCCCGGTGGGGATCAGAGGCAACCGGTTCATGTGAGGCCGGCCTGGGGACCATGGTCAACAGGTCTATTGAGGCCCAGGTGTGGATCACAGTAAGCAGGTCCAGGTGAGTCCCCAGTGGTGACAAGAGTCACCATGACCAGGCGAGGCCCGGTGGGGACCAGGATCACCAGGTAGAGGGGAGGCGTTTGAAAGAACCAGAGTCAACAGTTTGACGTCAGGCGCAGGTTCCAACCAGGGTCAGCAGGTCCAAGTCAGGCCAAAGTGGGTTTCACAGTCACTAGGGCACGGTGAGACCCAGAGGGGAACCAGAGTCACGTGGTCCAGGTGAGTTCCAGTTGTGGAACACAGTCACCGCGTCCCAATTTTGCCCAGTTGAGGACCATGGTCAACAGGGCCAGGTGAGCCCCAGATGGGGACCGGAGTTCCCAAATCCAGGTGAAGCCCAGGTGGGGACCACAGTAACTAGATCCAGTGTAGTCTCAGGTGCACACCAGAATCACCAGGTGGAGGTGAGATGCAGGTGGCAACCACACTGACCAGATCCCGGTGAGGCCCTGGTGGGGACCAGAGTCACGAGGTACATGAGAAGCTAGAAACACTGCAGGCACCAGGTCCACATGATGTCCATGTGGAAACGAGAATCACCAGTTAAATATGAGGACCAGGTGGGGATCCGAGTCACCATGTCCAGGTGAGACCCAGGTGGGAACCAGTGTCACCATGTCCAGGTGTGGCCCAGGTGAAGACCAGAGTTTATAGGTCCGGCTGGGTCACTGTTAGTGAACAGTGTAACCATATCGTAATGCTACCCAGGTGGGTACCAGAGACACCAGGCCCTGGTGAGGCCCAGGTGGGACCAGAGACATGAGGTCCAGGTGAGGTCCTGATGGGAACCACAGTCACCATGTCAGGTGAGACCATGCTTAGAATCAGAGTCACAGTTACAGGTGAGGCCCAGTTAGAGCCAGAATCACCTGGTACAGAAGAGGCCAAAGACAGGACCAGAGTTACTAGGATCAGGTCAGTCCCAGTGGGGAACAGAGTAACCATGTCCCGATGATGCCCAGATAGAACCAGCGTCACCAGGTCCAGATGAGGCGCAGGTGGGGAGCATATTTACTAGGTCCCGTTGAGGCCCTGTTGAGGACCAGAGACACCAAGTCTAGTTGAGGCCTAGAGGGGTACCAGATTCACCTGATCTAGGTGACATCCAGATGGGGACCAGAGTCACCATGTCAGGCTGAGGCTCAGAGGGGATCCAGAGTCATGATGTCCAGGTGAGGCTCAGGTGTGGAACAGAGTATCCAGGTCATAATGGTCCACAGGAGAGGACCAGAGTCACCAGATCTGGGTGAGGCCCAGTTAGGATCAGTGTCACCAGTTCCAGTTGAGGCCAAAGCAGTCCACAGCAATCAGGTCCAGGTGGGGAAGAAAGTCAACAGGACTGTGTAGGCCCAGATGGGGACCAGATTCACCAGGTTCAGGTGATTCCCAGGTGGTGACCAGGGTTACCATTCCGGGTGAGGACAAGGTAAGGACCAGATTCACCAGGTCCAAGTGAGGCCCACGTGGGGACCTGTGTGACCAGGTATGGGTGAGTACCAGGTGGCAACCCCATCACTAGGGCCAGGTGAGGCCAACCTGGAGGCCATGCAGAGGAACCGTGTTCCGGTGATGCCCAGGTAGGGACCAGAGTTACCAGTTCCATCTGAGGCCAACCTGCAGGCCATGCAGTGGATCCATGTCCCGATGATGCCCAGGTAGTGACCAGAGTCACCAGGTCCAAATGAGGCCCAGATGGAGCATATTCAATAGGTCCAGGTGAGGCCCAGTTTAGGACCAGAGTCACCAGAACTGGTTGAGTCCTAGAGGGGTACCAGAATCACCTGGTCCATGTGACATCCAGATGGAGAAGACCAGAGTCACCAGGTCAGGGTTAGGCCCAGAGTGGTTCCAGAGGCCATAGCCTCAGGTCCAGGTGAGGCTCAGGTGTGGAACAGAGTCACCAGGTACCAATGATGCCCAGGTGAGGACCAGAGTCACCAGGTCTGGGTGACACGCAGATAGGATCAGAGTCACCAGGTCCAGGTGAGGCCATGAAAGAGTCCACAGCAATCAGGTCAAGGTGGGGAACAAAGTCACCAGGACTGAGTGAGGCCCAGATGGGGGCCGGAATCACCAGGTCCAGGTGAGGCCCAGGTGGTGACCAGAGTCCCCGGGTCTGGGAGAGGACCAGGTAAATACCAGATTCACCAGGTAGAAGAGGCCCACATGGGGCCTGAGTCACCAATTATGGGTGAGGCCCAGGTGGCATCCACACTAACCAGGTCCATGTGAGGCCAACCTGCAGGTCAAGTCACCTGATCCACGTGAGGACCTAGTGGGGACTGGAGTCATCAGTTAACAATGATTCTACAAAAACAACACAGTCACCAGATCCTGGTGTGGTTCATTTGGGTACGAGAGTCACCAGGTCCAGGTGAGACCCAGGTGGGGACCACAGTCACCAGGTCCAGGTGAGGCCCAGGTGGGACCACAGTCACCAGGTCCAGGTGAGGCCTAGGTCAGGGGACCAGAGTCATTAGGACTAGTTGAGGCCAAAGTGTGGAGCAAAGTTATGAGGTCCATGTGAGGCCCAGTTGTGGGAGAGTAACCATGTCCCATTGACGCCAGGTGCGAAAAGAGTCACAAGGTAAAGACGAGGCCTTAGTGAGGAGTAGATTCACCAGGTCCTGTTGAGGCCCAGTTGAGGACCAGTGTCCCCAGCTCCGGGTGAGTCCCAGAGGGGGACCAGTGTCACCCGGTTCTGGTGATATCCAGGTGGGGACCAGAGTCACCACGTCAGGGTGAGGCCCAGAGGGGGACGAAAATCACTAGGTCCAGATGAGACCCCGATGTGGAACTGAGAACCCTGGTCCCGTGATGCCCATATGAGGACCTGAGTCACCAGGTCCAGGTGAGGTCCCTGTGGGAACCAGTCACCTCGTCCAGGTGAGGCCGACGTGGGACCACAGTCACCAGGTCCAGGTGAGGCCCAGGGATTTAGAGAGTATCCAGGTCCCAATGATGCCCAGGTAAGGACCAGAGTCAACAGGTCCAGGAGAGGACCAAATATGGATCAGAGTCATTGTGTTCCAGGTGAGGCCAGAAGGAGACCACAGGAACCAGGTCCAGGGGAGCCCCATATGGGAACCAGAGCCAACAGATCAGGGTGAGGTCCAGTTGTGACCACAGTCAGAAGGCCCAGGTGAGGCGCAGGTGGCAACAGGATTCACCAAGTCCAGGTCAGGCCTAGGTGGCCACCAGTCACCAGATCCATATGCGGACCAGCTAAGGACCAGATTCACCAGGCCCAAATGAAGCCCAAGGGGTGACCAGAGTCACCAGGTAAGGGTGAGGCCCAGAGGGGAACCAGAGTAACCAGTTTAGTTTGAGGCCCAGTATGGGACCAGAGTTCCCTGGTCAAAGGTAGGCCCAGGTGTGGCATAGAGTATCCAGGTCCCAATGATGCCTGGTTGAGGACCAGAGTCACTAGGGCCATGCAGGCCCAGATGGGGAACAGAATCACTAGGTCCTGGTGAGGCATAGAATAAGACCACAATCACCAGTATCAGGAGTGCCCCTTGTGGGAACCAGAGCCACTCTATCCAGCTGAGTAACAGGTCAATGTGTGCCCAACGTCAGGACCAGATGCATCAGGTAGAATTGAGGCATAGTTCGGGACAAGAGTCACCAGGTCTGGGTGCGGCCTAGGTGGGGCAAGATTCAGCAGTTCTGAGTTAGGTCAAAGTGTGGACGAGAGACACCAGGTCCAGGTGAGGCCAAACTGAGGACCAGAGTCACCAGATCCAGGTGAGGTCCATGTTGGAAAGAGAGTCACCAGGTCCAGGAGAGGTCCAGGTGGCGACCAGAGTCACCAGATCCAGGTGAAGCCCAGGTGGGGACCACAGACGCCAGATCCAGGGTAGTCTCAGGTGCAGAGCAGAATCACCAGGTCCATGTGAGGTGCAGGTGGCAACCACACTCACCCGGTCCCGGAGAGGCCCCAGTGGGGACCAGAGACACGAGGTACATGAGAAGCTAGAAACACTGCAGCCACCAGGTCCACATGATGTCCATGTGGGAATGAAAATCACCAGTTACAGGTGAGGACCAGGTGGGGATCCGACTCACCATGTCCAGGTGAGACCCAGGTGGAAACCAGTGTCACCATGTCCTCGTGTGCCCCAGGTGAAGACCAGAGTTATTAGGTCCGGCTGGATGAGTCTTAGTGAACAGAGTAACCATATCCTGATGCTACCCAGGTGGGTACCAGAGACACCAGGTCCTGATGAGGCCCAGATGTAACCGGAGACATGAGGTCCAGGTGAGGTCCCGATGGGAACCACAGTCACCAGGTCAGGTGAGCCCATGCTTAGGATCAGAGTCACCAGGAACAGGTGAGGCCAAGCTGGAGCCAGAGTCACCTGGTTCTGAAGAGGCCAAAGTCAAGACCAGAGTCACCACGATCAGGTCAGTCCCAGTGGGGAATAGAGTAACCATTTCAGAATGATGCCCAGGAAGAACCAGAGTCACCAGGTCCAGATTGGCGCAGGTGGGGAGCATATTCACTAGGTCCCTGTGAGGCCAATTGAGGACGAGAGTCACCAGGTCTAGTTGATTCCTAGAGGGGTACCAGATTCACCTGGTCTAGGTGACATCCAAATGGAGACCAGAGTCACCATTTCAGGGTGAGGCCCAGAGAGGTTCCAGAGTCATCAAGTCCAGGTGAGGCTCAGGTGTGGAACAGAGTATCCAGGTCTTAGTGATCCACAGTTGAGGACCAGAGTCACCAGATCTGGGTGAGGCCCAGTTAGGAACAGAGTTACCAGTTCCAGGTGAGGCCAAGAATGTGTCCACAGCAATCAGGTCCAGGTGGGGAACAAAGTCACCAGGACTGGGTGAGGCCCAGATTGGGAACAGATTCACAAGGTCCAGGTGATTCCCAGGTGATCACCAGAGTTACCAGTTCCGGATGAGGACCAGGTAAGGACCAGATTCACCAGGTCCATGTGAGGCCCACGTGGGGACCTGTGTCACCAGGTATGGGTGAGGCCCAGGTAGCAAACCCACTCACCAGGAAAGGTGAGTCCAACCTGCAGGCAATGCAGAGGAATCGTGTACCGAAGATGCCCGTGTAGGGAACAGAGTTACCAGGTCCAGGTGAGGCCAACCTGCAGGCCATGCAGTGGAACCATGTCCCGATGATGCCCAGGTAGGGACCAGAGTAACCAGTTCCAAATGAGGCCCAGATGGAGCATATTCACTAGGCCCATGTGAGGCCCAGTTTAGGACCAGAGTCACCAGATCTGGTTGAGGCCAAGAGGGGTACCAGAATCACCTGATCCAGGTGACATTCAGATGGGGACCAGAGTCCCTGATAGTGAACAGTGTCACCATAACCTGATGCTACTTAGATGGTTACCAGAGACACCAGGTCCTGGTGAGTCCCTAGAGGGACCCGAGACATGAGGTCCAGGTGAGGTCCCAATGGGAACCGCAGTCAGCAGGTCAGGTGAAACCATGCTTAGGATCAGAGTCACCAGTTACAGGTGAGGCACAGGTTGAGCCAGAGTCACCTGGTACAGAAGAGGCCAAAGTCAGGACAAGAGTTACCAGGATCAGGTCAGTCCCAGTGGGGAATAGAGTAACCATGTCCCGATGATGCCCAGGAAGAACCAGAGTCACCAGGTCCAGATGAGGCGCAGGTGGGGCGCATATTCACTAGGTCCCGGTGAGGCCAAGTTGAGGACAAGAGTCACCAGTTCTAGTTGAGGCGTAGAGGGGTCCAGATTCACCTTGTCTAGGTGACATCCAGATGGGGACCAGAGTCATCATGTCAGCCTCACCTGGACTTGCTGACTCTGGGCCAGGTCCTGGTGAGGCCCAGGTGGGACCAGAGACATGAGGTCCAGGTGAGGTCCCGATGGGAACCACAGTCACCAGGTCAGGGGAGGCCATGCTTAGGATCAGAGGCACCAGTTACAGGTGAGGCCCAGGTGGATCCAGAGTCAAATGGTACAGAAGAGGCCAAAGGCAGGACCAGAGTTACCAGGATCAGTTCAGTCCCAGTGGGGAATAGAGTAACCATGTCCCGATGATGCCCAGGTAGAAACAGAGTCACCAGGACCAGATGACGCGCAGGTGGGGAGCATGTTCACTAGGTGCCGGTGAGGCCCAGTTGAGGACCAGAGTCACCAGGTCAAGTTGAGGCCTAGAGGGGTACCAGATTCACCTGGTCTAGGTGACATCCACATGGGGACCAGAGTCACCATGTCAGGCTGAGGCCCAGAGGGGATCCAGAGTCATCATGTCCAGGTGAGGCACAGTTGTGGAGCAGAGTATCCAGGTCATAATGGTCCACAGGTGAGGACCAGAGTCACCAGATCTGGGTGAGGCCCAGTTAGGCTCAGAGTCACCAATACCAGGTGAGGCCAAGAAGGAGTCCACAGCAATCAGGTCTAGGTGGGGAACAAAGTCACCAGGACTGGATGAGGCCCAGATGGGGACCAGAATCACCAGGTCCAGATGATTCCCAGGTGGTGACCAGAGTTACAAGTTCCGGGTGAGGAGAAGGTAAAGACCAGATTCACCAGGTCCAAGTGAGGCCCACGTGGGGACCTATGTCAACAGGCATGGGTGAGGCCCAGGTGACAACCCCACTCACCAGGTCCAGGTGAGGCCAACCTGCAGGCCATGCAGAGGAACCATGTCCCGATGATGCCCAGGTAGGGACCAGAGTTACCAGGTCCAGGTGAGGCCAACCTGCAGGTCATGGAGTGGAACCATGTCCCGATGATGCCCAGGTAGGGACCAGAGTTACCAGGTCCAGGTGAGACCAATCTGCAGGCCATGCAGGGGAACCATGTCCCGAAGATACCCAGGTAGGGACCAGAGTCACCAGGTCCAAATGAGGCCAACCTGCAGGCCATGCAGTGGAACCATGTCCCGATGATGCCCAGGGAGGGCCCAGAGTCATGAGGTCGTGGTGAGTCTAACCTGCATGCCATGCAGTGGAACCATATCCCTATGATGCCCAGGTAGAGACCAGAATTACCAGGTCCAGGTGAGGCCAACCTGCAGTTCATGCAGTGGAACCATGTCCCGATGATGCCCAGGTGAGGAACAGAGTCACCAGGTTTGGGGGACGCGCAGAAAAGATCAGAGTCACCATTTTCAGGTGAGGCCAAAAAGAGTCCACAGCAATCAGGTCCAGGTGTGGAATAAATTCACCAAGAATGGGTGAGTCCCAGATGGGGACCAGATACATCAGGTCCAGGTGAGGCCCGGGTGGTGACCAGAGTCCCCAGGTCTGGGAGAGGACCAGGTAAGGACCAGATTCACCAGGTCCAAGAGGCCCACGTGGGGACCTGACTCACCAGGTATGGGTGAGGCCCAGGTGGCAACCCCACTCCCCAGGTCCAGGTGAGGCCAACCTGCAGGCCAGAGTCACCAGATCCAGTTGAGGCCCTAGTGGGGACCAGAGTCACCAGGTAAATGTGAGTCTACAAGAACACTACAGTCACCAGGTCCAGGTGTGGTTCATGAGGGAACGAATGTCACCAGGTCCAGGTGAGACCCAGGTGGGGACCACAGTCACCAGGTCCAGATTGAGGATTAGGTGGGGGGACGAGAGTCATCAGGTTTGTTGAGGCCAAAGTGTGGAGCAAAGTTATCATATCCAGGTGAGACCCAGTTGGGGAACAGAGTAACCATGTCCCATTGATGCCAGGTGGGAAAAGAGTCACTAGATCCAAACGAGGCCTAAGTGAGGAGTAGATTCACCAGGTCCTGTTGAGGCCCAGCTGAGGACAAATATCGTCAGCTCCGGGTGAGTCCCAGAAGGGGACCAGAGTCACGCGGTCGTGGTTATATCCAGGTGGGGACCAGAGTCACCACGTCAGGGTGAGGCCCAGAGGGGACGAGAATCACTAGGTCCAGGTGAGGCCCCGATGTGGAACTGAGAAACCAGGTCCCATGATGCCCATATGAGGACCTGAGCCACCAGGTCCAGGCGAAGTCCTTGTGGGAACCCGTCACCTCGTCCAGGTGAGGCCCAGGTGGGACCACAGTCACCAGGTTCAGATGAGGCCCAGGAATATAAGAGAGTATCCAGGTCCCAATGATGCCCAGGTAAGGACCAGAGTCAACAGGTCAAAGAGAGGCCCAAATATGGATCAGAGTCATTGTGTTCCAGGTAAGGCCAGATCGAGACTAGAGGAACCAGGTCCAGGAGAGCCCCATATGGGAAACAGAGCCACCAGATCCAGGTAGGTCCAGGTGCGACCACAGTCACAAGGTCCAGGTGAGGCGCAGGAGGCAACAGGATTCAACAAGTCCAGGTGAGACCCAGGTGGCGACCAGTCACCAGATACAGGTGCGGACCAGCTAAGGACAAGATTCAGCAGGCCCATGTGAAGCCCAAGGGGTGACCAGAGTCACCAGGTAGGGGTGAGGCCCAGAGGGGGAACCAGAGTAACCAGATTAGTTTGAGGCCCAGAATGGGACCAGAGATCCCTGGTCAAATTGAGGCCCAGGTGTGGAATAGAGTATTCAGGTCCCAATGATGCCTGGGTGAGGACCAGAGTCACTAGGGCCATGCAGGCCCAGATGGCAAACAGAATCACTAGGTCTTGGTGAGGCATAGAATAACACCACAGTCAGCAGTATCAGGAGATCCCCTTGTGGGAACCAGAGCCACTCTATGGAGTTGAGTCCCAGGTCCATGTGAGGCCCACGTGAGGACCAGATGCATCAGATCGAATTGAGGCATAGCTGGGGACAAGAGTCACCAGGTCGGGGTGCGGCCTAGTTGTGGCAAGTTTCAGCAGTTTTGAGTTAGGTCAATGTGGGGATGAGAGACACCAGGTTCAGGAGAGGTCCAGGTGGGGACCAGAGTCACCAGATCCAGGTGAAGTCCAGGTGGGGACTAGAGTCACCAGATCCAGGTGAAGCCCAGGTGGTGACCAGAGTCAATAGGTCCAGATGAGGCCAGGTGAGGACCAGAGTTACCAGACAACGGAGGCCCCGGTGGGGATCAGAGGCAAGAGGTCTACTTGAGGCCCAGGTGTGGAACACAGTAACAAGGTCCAGATGAGTCCCCGGTGGTGACAAGAGTCACCACGTCCAGGTGAGGCCCAGGTGGGGACCAGGATCACCAGATCAAGGGGAGGCCCTTGAAAGAACCAGAGTCAACGGATCGAGGTCAGGAGCACGTTGCAACCAGGGTCAACAGGACCAAGTCAGGCCAAAGTGGGGTTCACAGTCACTAGGGCACGGTGAGACCCAGAGGGGGACCAGAGTCACCTGGTCCATGTGAGGTCCAGTTGTGGAACACAGTCACCGGGTCCCAATTTTGCCCAGTTGAGGTCAATGGTCAACACGGCCAGTTGAGGCCCAGATGGGGACCGGAGTCCCCAAATCCAGGTAAAGCCCAGGTGGGGACCACAGTCACCAGATCCAGGGTAGTCTCGGTTGCAGACCAGAATCGCGAGGTCAAGGTGAGGTGCAGGTTGCAACCACACTCACCAGGTCCCGGTGAGGCCCTGGTGGGGACCAGAGTCACGAGGTACATGAGAAGCTAGAAACACTGCAGCCACCAGGTCCACATGATATCCATGTGGGAACGAGAATCACTAGTTACAGGTGAGGACCAGGTGGGGATCCGACTCACCATGTCCAAGTGAGACCCAGGAGGGAACCAGTGTCACCATATCCAGGTGTGGCCCTGGTGAAGACCAGAGTTAATAGGTCAGGCTGGGTCACTGTTAGTGAACAGTGTAACCATATCCTGATGCTACCCAGGTGGGTTCCGGAGACACCAGGTCCTGGTGAGGCCCAGGTGGAACCAGAGACCTGAGGTCCAGGTGAGGTCCCGATGGGAACCACAGTCACCAGGTCAGGTGAGGCCATGCTTAGGATCAGAGTCACAAGTTACAGGTGAGGTCCAGTTGGAGCCAGAGTCACCTGGTACAGAAGAGGCCAAAGTCAGGATCAGAGTTACCAGAATCAGATCAGTCCCAGTGGGGAATACAGTAACCATTTCCCGAGGATGCCCAGGTAAAACCAGAGTCACCATGCCCAGATGCGGCGCAGGTGGGGAGCATGTTCACTAGTTCCCGGTGATGCCCATTTGGGGCCCAGAGTCACCAGGTCAAGTTGAGGCCTAGAGGGGTACCAGATTCACCTGGTCTAGGTGAAATCCAGATGGGGACCAGAGTCACCATGTCAGGCTGAGGCCCAGAGGGGATCCAGAGTCAACATGTCCAGGTGAGACTCACCTGTGGAACAGATTATCCAGTTCATAATGGTCCACAGGTGAGGACCAGAGTCACCAGATCTCGGTGATGCCCAGTTAGGATCAGAGTCACCAGTTCCAGGTGAGGCCAAGAAGGAGTCCACAGCAATCAGGTCCAGGTGGGGAACAATGTCACCAGGAATGGATGACCCCAGATGGGGACCAGATTCACCAGTTCCAGGTGATTCCCAGGTGGTCACCAGAGTTACGAGTTCCGGGTGAGGACCAGGTAAGCACCAGGTTCACCAGGTCCAAGTGAGGCCCACTTGGGGACCTGTGTCACCAGGCATGGGTGAGACCCAGGTGGCAACCCCACTCACCAGGTCCAGGTGAGGCGAACCTGCAGGCCATGCAGAGGAACCATGTCACGATGATGCCCAGGTAGGGACTAGATTTACAGGTCCAGGTGAGGCCAACCTGCAGGCCATGCAGTGGAACCATGTCCCGATGATGCCGAGGTAGTGATCAGAATCACCAGGTCCTATGAGACCCAGATGGAGCATATTTACTAGGTCCAGGTGAGGTCCAGTGGAACACCAGAGTCACAAGACCTGGTTGAGGCCTAGATGGGTAACAGAATCACCTGGTCCAGGTGACATCCAGATGGGGACCAGAGTCAACAGGTCAGGATGAGGCCCAGAGAGGTTCCAGAGTCATCATGTCCAGGTGAGGCTCAGGTGTGGAACAGAGTCATAAGGTACCAAAGATACCCAGGTGAGGACCAGAGTCACCAGGTCTGGGTAATGCGCAGATAGGATCAGAGTCACCAGTTCAAGGTGAGGCCAAGAAAGAGTCCACAGCACTCAGATCCAGGTGGGCAACAAAGTCACCAGGACTGGGTGAGGCCCAGATGGGGACCAGATTGACCAGGTCCAGGTGAGGCCCAGGTGGTGACCAGAGACCACGGGTCTGGGAGACGACCAGGTAAGGACCAGATTCACTAGGTCCAAGAGGCCCACGTGACGATAGAGTCATCAGGTATGGGTGAGGTCCTGGTGAGGCCAACCTGCAGGCCAGAGTCACCAGATCCAGGTGAGTCCCTAGTGGGGACCGGCGTCACCAGGTAAATGTGAGGTCTACAAAAACACCACAGCACCAGGTCCAGGTGTGGTTCATGTGGGAAAGAGAGTCACCAGGTCCAGGTGAGACCCAGGTGGGGACCACAGTCACCAGGTCCAGATTGAGGCCTAGGTGGGGGGACCAGAGTCATCAGGACCATTTGAGGCCAAAGTATGGAGCAAAGTTATCATGTCCAGGTGAGGCCCAGGTGGGGAACAGAGTAACCATGTCCCATTGATGCCAAGTGGGAAAAGAGTCACAAGGTCCAGACGAGGCCTAAGTGAGGAGTAGATTCACCAGGTCCCGTTTTGGCCCAGTTGAGGACCAGTGTCCCCAGCTCCGCGTGAGTCCCAGAGGGGGACCAGAGTCACCGGTTCTGGTGATATCCAGATGGGGACCAGAGTCACCACGTCAGGGTGAGGCCCAGAGGGGGCGAGAGTCACTAGGTCCAGGTGAGGACCCGATGTGGAACTGAGAAACCAGGTCCCAATATGCCCATATGAGGACCTGAGTCACCAGGTCCAGGTGAGGTCCCTGTGGGAACCAGTCACCTCGTCCAGGTGAGACCCAGGTGGGACCACACTCACCAGGCCAAGTTATATAAGAGAGTATCCAGGTCCCAATGATACCCAGGTTAGGACCAGAGTCAACAGGTCCAGGAGAGGCCCAAATATGGATCAGAGTCATTGTGTTCCAGGTGAGGCCCGAAGGAGACCACAGGAACCAGGTCCAGGAGAGCCCCATATGGGAACCAGAGCCACCAGATCCAGGTGAGGTCCAGGTGGGACCACAGTCACAAGGTCCAGGGGAGGCGCAGGTGGCAACAGGTTTCACCAAGTCCAGGTGAGGCCCAGTTGGCGATCAGTCACCAGATCCAGGTGCGGACCACCTAAGGACCAGATTCACCAGGCCCAAGTGAAGCCCAAGTGGTGTCCAGAGTCACCAGGTAGGGGTGAGGCCCAGAGGGGGAACCAGAGTAACCAGTTTAGTTTGAGGCCCAGAATGGGACCAGAGGTCACTGGTCAAAATGAGGCCCAGGTGTGGAGTAGAGTATCCAGGTCCCAAAGACACCTGGGTGAGGACTAGAGTCACTAGGGCCATGCAGGCCCAGATGGGGAACAGAATCACTAGGTCCTGTTGAGGCATTGAATAAGACCACACTCAGCAGTATCACGTGAGACCCTTGTGGGAACCAGAGCCCCTCTATCCAGCTGAGTCCCAGGTCCATGTGAGGCCCATGTGAGGACCAGATTCATCAGGTCGAATTGAGGCAACGCTGGGGACAAGAGTCACCAGGTCTGGGTGCGGCCTAGGTGGGGCAAGATTCAGCAGTTCTGAGTTAGGTCAAAGTGGGGACGAGAGACACCAGGTCCAGGTGAGGCCAAACTGAGGACCAGAGTCACCAGATCCAGGCGAGTTCCATGTTGGAAAGAGAGTCACCAGGTCAAGGAGCGGTCCAGGTGGGGACCAGAGTCACCAGATCCAGGTGAAGTCCAGGTGGGTACCAGAGTCACCAGATCCAGGTGAAGCCCAGGTGGGGACCAGAGTCACTAGGTCCAGATGAGGCCCAGGTGAGGACCAGTGTTACCAGGTACACGTGAGGTCCCGGTGGAGATCAGAGGCAACAGGTCCATGTGAGGCCGGTTTGGGGACCATGGTCAACAGGTATATTTGAGGTCCAGGTGTGGAACACAATAACCATGTCCAGGTGAGTCCCCGGTGGTGACAAGAGTCACCACGTCCAGGTGAGGCCCAGGTGGGGACCAGGATCACCAGGTACAGGGGAGGCCCTTAAAAGAACCAGAGTCTACAGTTCGAGGTCAGGCACGGGTGGCAACCAGGGTCAGCAGATCCAAGTCAGGCCAAAGTGGGGTTCCCAGCACTAGGGCACGGTGAGACCCAGAGGGGGACCAGAGTCACCTGGTCCAGGTGAGGTCCAGTTGTGGAACACAGTCACCGGGTCCCAATTTTGCCCAGTTGAGGACCACGGTCAACTGAGCCAGGTGAGGCCCAGATGGGGACCGGAGCCCCAAATCCAGGTGAAGCCCAGGTGGGGAACACAGTCACCAGATCCAGGGTAGTCTCGGTTACAGACCAGAATCACCACGTCCAGGTCAGGTGCAGGTGGCAACCACACTCACCAGGTCCCGGTGAGGCCCTGGTGGGGACCAGAGCCACGAGGTACATGAGAAGCTAGAAACACTGCAGCAACCAGGTCCACATGATGTCCATGTGGGAACGAGAATCACCAGTTACAGGGGAGGACCATTGGGGATCCGACTCACCATGTCCAGGTGAGACCCAGGTGGGAACCAGTGTCACCATTTCCAGTGTGGCCCAGGTGAATACCAGAGTTAATAGGTCTGGCTGCGTCATTGTTAGTGAACAGTGTAACCATATCCTGATGCTACCAAGGAGGGTACCAGAGACACCAGGTCCTGGTGAGGCTCAGGTGGGACCGGAGACATGAGGTCCATGTGACGTCCCGATGGGAACCACAGTCACCAGGTCAGGTGAGGCCATGCTTAGGATCAGAGTCACCAGTTACAGGTTAGGCCCAGGTGGAGCCAGAGTCACCTGGTAAAGAAGAGGCCAAAGTCAGGAGCAGAGTTACCAGGATCAGGTCAGTCCCAGTGGGGAATAGAGTAACCATGTCCCGATGATGCCCAGGGAGAACCAGAGTCACCAGGTCCAGATGAGGCACAGGTGGGGAGCATGTTCACTAGGTCCTGGTGAGGCCCAGTTGAGGATCAGAGTCACCAGGTCAAGTTGAGGCCTAGAGGGGAACCAGGTTAACCTGGTCTAGGTGATATCCAGAAGGGGACCAGCGTCACCATGTCAGGGTGAGGCCCAGAGGGGATCCAGAGTCATCATGTCCAGGTGAGTCTCAGGTGTGGAGCAGAGTATCCAGGTCATAATGGTCCACAGGTGAGGACCAGAGTGACCAGATCTGGGTGACGCGCAGATAGGATCAGAGTCACAAATCCAGGTGAGGCCAAGAAAGAGTCCACAGAAATCAGGTCCAGGTGGGGAACAAAGTCACCAGGACTGGGTGAGGCCCAGATGGGGACCAGATTCACCAGGTCCAGGTGAGGCCCAGGTGTTGAGCAGAGTCCCTGGGTCTGGGAGAGGACCAGGTAAGGACCAGGTTCACCAGGTTCAAGAGACCCACGTGGGGAATTAGTCACCAGTTATGGGTTAGGCCCAGGTGGCAACCCCACTTGCCAGGTCCAGGTGACGCCAACCTGCAGGCCAGAGTCACCAGGTCCAGGTGAGACCCAGGTGGGGACCACAGTCACCAGGTGCAGTTTGTGGCTTACGTGGGGGGACCAGAGTCATCAGGACCATTTGAGGCCAAAGTGTGCAGCAAATTTTCATGTCCAAGTGAGGCCCAGGTGGGGAACATAGTAACCATGTCCCATTGATGCCAGGTGGAAAAAGAGTCACAACGTCCAGATGAGGCCTAAGTGAGGAGTAGATTCACCAGGTCCTTTTGAGGCCCAGTTGAGGACCAGTGTCACCAGCTCCGGGTGAGTCCCAGAGGGTGAACAGAGTCACCCGTTTCTGGTGATATCGAGGTGGGGAACAGAGTCACCACGTCAGGGTGAGGCCCAGACGGGGACGAGAATCACTAGGTCCAGGTGAAGCCCCGAAGTGGAACTGAGAAACCAGATCCCATGATGCCCATTTGAGGACCTGAGTCACCAGGTCCAGGTGAGGTCCCTGTGGGAACCAGTGACCTCATCCAGGTGAGGCCCAGGTGGGACCACAGTCATCAGGTCCAGGTGAGGCCCAGGTATATAAAAGAGTATCCAGGTCCAAATGATGCCCAGGTAAGGACGAGAGTCAACAGGTCCATGAGAGGCCCAAATATGGATCAGAGTCATTGTGTTCCAGGTGAGGCCAGATGGAGACCACAGGAACCAGGTCCAGGAGAGCCCCATATGGGAACCAGAGACACCAGATCGAGGTGAGATCCACGTGGGACCACAGTTACAAGGTCCAGTTGAGGCGCTGTTGGCACCAGTGTTCACCTAGTCCAGGTGAGGCCCAGGTGGCGACCAGTCACCAGATCCAGGTGAGGACTAGCTAAGTACCAGATTCACCAGGCCCATGTGAAGCCCAAGGGGTGACCAGAGTCACCAGGTAAGGGTGAGGCCCAGAGGGGGAACCAGAGTAACCAGTTTAGTTTGCGGCCCAGAATGCGCCAAAGGTCCCTGTTCAAAGTGAGGCCCAGGTGTGGAATAGAGTATCCAGGTCCCAATGGTTCCTGGGTGAGGACTAGAGTCACTAGGGCCATGCAGGCCCAGATGGGGAACAGAATCACTAGGTCCTGGTGAGGCATAGAATAAGACCATACTCAGTAGTATCAGGTGAGCCCCTTGTGGGAACCAGAGCCACTCAACCAGCTGAGTCCCAGGTCCATGTGAGGCCCACGTGAGGACCAGATTCATCAGGTCGAATTGAGGCATAGCTGGGGACAAGAGTCACCAGGTCTGGGTGCGGCCTACGTGGGGCAAGATTCAGCAGTTCTGATATAGGTCAAAGTGGGGCCGAGAGACACCAGGTCCAGGTGAGGCCAAACTGAGGACCAGAGTCATCAGATCCAGGTGAGGTCCAGGTGGGGACCAGAGTCACTAGGTCCAGATGAGACACAGGTGGGGACCAGAGTTACCAGTTACACGTGAGGCCCAGCTGGGGATCAGAGACAACAGGTCCATGTGAGGCCGGCTTGGGGACCATGGTCAACAGGACTACTTGAGGCCCAGGGGTGGAACACAGTAAGCAGGTCCAGGTGAGGCCCCGGTGGTGGCAAGAGTCACCACGTCCAGGTGAGTCCCAGGTGGGCACCAGGATCAACATGTACAGGGGAGGCACTTGAAAGAACCACAGTCAACAGTTCGAAATCAGACACAGGTGGCAACCAGGGTCAGAAGGTTCAAGTCAGGACAAAGTGGGGTTCACAGTCACTACGGTACGGTGATACCCTGAGTGGGACCAGAGTCACCTGGTCCAGTTGAGGTCCAGTTGTGGAACACAGTCACCGGGTCGCAGTTTTGCCAGGTTGAGGACCATGGTCAACAGGGCCCGGTGAGCCCCAGATGGGGACCTGAGTCACCAAAGCAGTGAAGCCGAGGTTGGGACCACATCACCATATCCAGGGTAGTCTCACGTGCAGACCAGAATCATCAGGTCCAGGTGAGGTGCAGGTGGCAACCAAACTCACCAGGTCCCGGTGAGGCCCTGGTGGGCACCAGAGTCACGAGGTACATGAGAATCTAGAAACACTGCAGCCACCAGGTCCACATGATGTACATATGGGAACGAGAATCACCAGTTACAGGTGAGGACCAGGTGGGGATCCGACTCACAATGTCCAGGTGAGACCCATGTGGGAACCAGTGTCACCATGTCCAGTTGTGGCCCAGGTGAAGACCAGAGTTAATAGGTCCGGCTGGGTCACTGATAGTGAACAGTGTAACCATATCCTGATGCTACCCAGGTGGGTACCAGAGACACCAGGTCCTGGTGAGGCCCAGGTGGGACCAGAGACATGAGGTCCAGGTGAGGTCCGATGAGAACCACAGTCACCAGGTCAGGTGAGGCCATGCTTTGGATCAGAGTCACCAGTTACTGGTGAGACCCAGGTTTGAGCCAGAGTCACCTGGTACAGAAGATGCCAACGTCAGGACCAGAGTTACCAGGATCAGGTCTGTCCCAGTGGGGAATAGAGTAACCATGTCCCGGTGACGCCCAGGTAGAACCAGAGTCACCAGGTCCAGATGAGGCGCAGGTGGGGAGCATGTTCACTAGGTCCCGGTGAGGCCCAGTTGAGGCCCAGAGTCACCAGGACAAGTTGAGGCCTAGAGGGTTTCCAGATTCACCTGGTCTAGGTGACATCCAGACGGGGACCAGAGTCACCATGTCAGGGTGAGGCCCAGGGGGATCCAGAGTCAGCATGTCCATGTGAGGCCCACGTGGGGACCTGTGTCACCAGTTATTTGTGAGCCCCAGGTGGCAACCCCTCTCACCAGGTCCGGGTGAGGCCAACATGCTGGCCATGCAGAGGAACCGTGTCCCGATGATGTCCAGGTAGGGACCAGAGTTACCAGGTCCAGGTGAGGCCAACCTGCAGGCCATGCAGTGGAACCATGTCCCGATGGTGCCCACGTAGGTTCCAGAGGCACGAGCTCCAAATGAGGCCCAGATGGAGCATATTCACTAGGTCCAGGTGAGGCCCAGTTGAGGACCAGAGTCACCAGATCTTGTTGAGGCCTAGAGGGGTACCAGAATCCCCTGGTCCAGGTGACATACAGATGGGGACCAGAGTCACCAGGTCAGGGTGAGGCACAGAGAGGTTCGAGAGTCATCATGTCCAGCTGAGGCTCAGCTGTGGAACAGAGTCACCAGGTACCAATGATGCCAGGTGAGGACCAGAGTCACCAGATCTGGGTGACGCGCAGATAGGATCAGAGTCACCAGGTCCAGGTGAGGCCAAGAAAGAGTCCACAGCAATCAGGTCCAGGTGGGGAACAAAGTCACCAGGACTGGGTGAGGCCAGGTGGGGACCAGATTCACCAGGTCCAGGTGAGGCCCAGGTGGTGACCAGAGTCCCCGGTTCTGGGAGAGGACCAGGTAAGGACCAGAATCACAAGGTCCAAGAGGCCCACGTGGGGACCTGAGTCACCAGGTATGGGTGAGGCCCAGGTGGCAACCCCAATCACCAGGTCCAGGTGAGGCCAGCCTGCAGGCCAGAGTCACCAGATCCAGGTGAGGCCCGGTGGGGACGGGAGTCACAAGGTAAATGTGAGTCTACAAGAACACCACAGTCACCAGGTCCAGGTGTGGTTCATGTGGGAACAGGAGTCACCAGATCCAGCTGAGAATCAGTTGGGGACGACAAGTCACCAGGTCCAGATTGAGGCCTAGGTTGGGGGACGAGAGTCATCAGGACCAGTTGAGGCCAAAGTGTGCAGCAAAGTTATGTCAAGGTGAGGACCAGGTGGGGAACAGAGTAACCATGTCCCATTGATGCCAGGTGGGAAAAGAGTCACAAGGTCCAGACGAAGCCTAAGTTTGGAGTAGATTCACCAGGTCCTGTTGAGGCCCAGCTGAGGACCAGTGTCCCCAGCTCCGGGTGTGTCACCCGGTTCTGGTGATATCCAGGTAGGGACCAGTGTCACAAGTCAGGGTGAGGTCCAGTGGGGGACGAGAATCACTAGGTCCAGGTGAGGCCCCGATGTGGAACAGTGAAACCAGGTCCCAAGATGCCCATATGAGGACCTGAGTCACCAGGTCCAGGTGATGTCCCTGTGGGAACCAGTCACCCCGTCCAGGTGAGGCCCAGGTGGGACCACAGTCACCAGGTCCTGGTGAGGTCCAGGTATATCAGATAGTATCCAGGTCCCAATGATGCACAGGTAAGGATCAGAGTCAACAAGTCCAGGAGAGGTCCAAATATGGATCAGAGTCATTGTGTTCCAGGTGAGACCAGATGGAGACCACAGGAACCAGGTCCAGGAGAGCCCCATATGGGAACCAGATCTACCAGATCCAGGTGAGGTCCAGGAGGGACCACAGTCACAAGGTCCAGGTGAGGCGCAGGTGGCAACATGATTCACCAAGTCCAGGTGAGGCCCACGTGGTGACCTGTCACCAGATCCAGGTGCGGACCAGCTAGGAACCAGATTCACCAGGCCCAAGTGAAGCCCAAGGGGTGACCAGCGTCACCAGGTAAGGGTGAGGTCCCGAGGGGGAACCAGAGTAACCAGTTTAGTTTGAGACTCAGAATGGGACCAGAGGTCCCTGGACAAAGTAGGCCCAGGTGTGGAATAGAGTATCCAGGTCCCAATGATGTCTGGGTGAGGACCAGATTCACTAGGGCCATGAAAGCCCAGATGGGGACCAGATTCACCCGGTCCAGGTGATTCCCAGGTGGTGACCAGAGTTACCAGTTCTGGGTGAGGACCAGGTAGGTACCAGATTCACCAGGTCCAAGTGAGGCCCACGGGGGGACCTGTGTCACCAGGTATGGGTGAGGCCCTGGTGGCAACCCCACTCACCAGGTCCAGGTGAGGCCAACCTGCAGGCCATGCAGAGGAACCGTGTCCCGATGAACCCCAGGTAGGGACCAGAGTCACCAGCTCCATATGAGGCCCAGATCGAGTATATTCACTAGGTCCAAGTGAGGCCCATTTGAGGACCAGAGTCACCAGATCTGGTTGAGGACTAGAGGGGTACCAGAATCACCTGGTCCAGGTGACATCCAGATGGGGACCAGAGTCACCAGGTCAGGGTGAGGCCCAGAGAGGTTCCAGAGTCACCAGTTCCAGGTGAGGCAAAGAAAGAGTCCACAGCAATCAGGTCCAGGTGCGGAACAAAGTAAACAGGACTGGGTGAGGCCCAGATGGGGACAAGATTCACCTTGTCCAGGTGAAGCCCAGGTGATGACCAGAGACCCCAGGTTGGGAGAGGACCAGGTAAGGACCAGAATCACCAGGTCCAAGAGGCCGACGTGGGGACCTGAGTCACCAGGTATGGAAGAGCCCCAGGTGGCAATCCCACTCACCAGTTCCAGGTGAGGCAAACCTGCAGGCCATGTAGTGGAACCATGTCCCGATGTTGCCCAGGTAGGGACCCGAGTCACCAGGTCCAAATGAGGCCCAGATGGAGCATATTCTCTAACTCCAGGTGAGTCCCAGTTGAGGACCAGAGTCACCAGATCTGGTTGAGGCCTAGAGGGGTACCAGAATCACCTGGTGCAGGTTACATCCTAATGGGGACCAGAGTCACAAGGTCAGGGTGAAGCCCAGAGTGGTTCCAGAGTCATGATGTCCAGGTGAGGCTCAGATGTGGAACAGAGTATCCAGGTCATAATGGTCCACAGGTTAAGACCAGATTCAGCAGATTTATGTGAGGCCCACTTAGGATCAGAGTAACTAGTTCCAGGTGAGGCCAAGAAGGAGTCCACAGCAATCAGGTCCAGGTGGGGAACAAAGTCGCCAGGACTGGGAGAGGCCCAGACGGGGACCAGATTCACAAGGTCCAGGAGACTCCCAGATGATGACCGGAGTTACCAGTTCCGGGTGAGGACCAGGTAAGTACCAGATTCACCAGGTCGAAGTGTGGCCCACGTGGGGACCCGTGTCACCAGGTATGGTTGAGACCCAGGTGGCAACCACACTCACCAGGTCCAGGTGAGGCCAACCTGCAGGCAATGCAGAGTAACCATGTTATGATGATGCCCAGGTAGGGACCAGAGTTCCAGGTCCAAATGAGGCCCAGATGGATTATATTCAATTGGTCCAGGTGAGGCCCATGTGAGGACCAGAGTCACCAGATCTGGTTGACCCTAGAGGGGTACCAGAATCACCTGGACCAGGTGAAATCCAGATGGGGACCAGAGTCACCAGGTCAGGGTGAGGCCTAGAGAGGTTCCACAGTCATCATGTGCTGGTGTGACTCCGGTGTGGAAGAGAGTATCCAGGTCATAATTGTCCATAGGTGAGGACCAGAGT
The DNA here is from genome assembly GCF_011100685.1 of Canis lupus familiaris. Lineage (NCBI taxonomy): Eukaryota > Metazoa > Chordata > Mammalia > Carnivora > Canidae > Canis > Canis lupus. The sequence continues at coordinate 741,208 of NW_023330140.1, forward strand.
CACCAGATCTGGGTGAGGCCCAGTTAGGATCAGAGTAACCAGTTCCAGGTGAGGTCAAGAAGGAGTCCACAGCAATCAGGTCCAGGTGGGGAACAAAGTCATCAGGACTGGGTGAAGCCCAGATGGGGACCAGATTCACCAGGTCCACGTGATTCCCAGGTGGTGACCAGATTTACCAGATTCACCAAGTCCAGGTGATTCTCAGAAGGTGACCAGAATTACCAGATACACCAGATCCAAGTTAGACCCACGTGGGGACCTGTGTCACCTAGTATGGGTGAGGCCCAAGTGGTAACCCCACTCACCAGGTCCAGGTGAGGCCATCCTGCAGGCCTTGCAGTGGAACCACGTCCCAAAGATGCCCACCTAGGGACTAGAGTTACCAGGTCCAGGTGAGGACAACCTGCAGGTAAGAGTCACCAGATCCAGGTGGGGACCAGAGTCTCCAGGTAAATGTGAGTCTACAAGAACACCGCAGTCACCAGGTCCAGGTGTGGTTCCTGTGGGAACGAGAGTCACCAGGTCCAGGTGAGAACCTGGTGGGGACCACAGTCACCAGGTCCAGATTGTGGCCTAGGTGGGGGGACGAGAGTCATCAGGACCATTTGAGGCCAAAGTGTGGAGCAAAGTTATCGTGTCCAGGTTAGGCCCAGGTGGGGAACAGAGTAACCGTGTCCTATTGATGCCAGGTGGGAAAAGAGTCACAAGGTCCAGATGAGGCATAAGTGAGGAGTAGATTCACCAGGTCCTGTTGAGGCCCAGTTGAGGCCCAGTGTCCCCAGCTCCGGGTGAGTCCCAGAGGGGGACCAGAGTCACCCGGTTCTGGTGATATCCAGGTGGGGACAAGAGTCACTACGTCATGGTGAGGCCCAGAGGGGGACGAGAGTCACTAGGTCCAGATGAGGTCCCGATGTGGAAATGAGACCAGGTCCCATGATGCCCATTTGAGGACCTGAGTCACCAGGTCCAGGTGAGTTCTCTGCGGGAACCAGTCACCCCGTCCAAGTGAGGCCCAGGTGGGACCACAGTCACCAGGTCCAGGTGAGGCCCAGGTATATAAGAGAGTATCCAGGTCCCAATGATGCCCATGTAAGGACCAGAGTCAACAGGTTCAGGAGAGGCCCAAATATGGATCAGAGTCATTGTGTTCCAGGTGAGTCCAGATAGAGACCACAGGAACCAGGTCCAGGAGAGCCCCATATGGGAACCAGAGCCACCAGATCCAGGAGAGTTTCAGGTGGGACCACAGTCACAAGGTCCAGGTAAGGTGCAGGTGGCAACAGGATTTACCAAGTCCAGGTGAGGCCCAGGTGGCGACCAGTCACCAGATCCAGGTGAAAACCAGCTAAGGTCCAGATTCACCAAGCCCAAGTGAAGCCCACGGGGTGACTAGAGTCACCAGGTAAGGGTGAGCCCCAGAGGGGCAACCAGAGTAACCAGTTTAGTTTGAGGCCCATAATGGGACCAGAGATCCCTGGTCAAAGTGAGGCCCAGGTGTGGAATAGAGTATCCAGGTCCGAATGATGCCTGGGTGAGGACCAGAGTCACTAAGGCCATGCAGGCCCAGATGGGGAACAAAATCACTAGGTCCTGGTGAGGCATAGAATAAGACCACAGTCACCAGTATCAGGGGAGGCACTTGTGGGAACCAGAGCCACTCTATGCAGCTGAGTCCCAGGTCCATGTGAGGCCCACGTTAGGACCAGATTCATCAGGTCGAATTGAGGCATAGCTGGGGACAAGAGTCATCAGGTCTGGGTGCGGCCTCGATGGGGCAAGATTCAGCAGTTCTGAGTTAGGTCAAAGTGGGGATGAGAGACCTTAGGTCCAGGTGAGGCCAAAGTGAGGACGAGAGTCACCAGATCCAGGTGAGGTCCAGGTGGGGACCAGAGACACCAGATCCAGGTGAATTCCAGGTGAGGACCAGAGTGACCAGATGCACGTGAAGCCCAGGTGGGGACGAGAGTCACTAGGTCCAGATGAGACCCATGTGAGGACCAGAGTTACCAGGTACACGTGAGGCCCCGGTGGGGATCAGAGGCAAAAGGTCCATGTGATTCTGTCTTGGGGACCATGGTGATCAGGTATTCTTGTGGCCCAGGTGTGGAACACACTAAGCAGGTCCAAGTGAGTCCCCGGTGGTGACAAGGGTCACCACGTCCAAGTAAGTCCCAGGTGGGGACCAGGATCACCAGGATCAGGGGAGGCCCTTGAAAGAACCAGAGTCAACAGTTCGAGGTCAGGCTCAGGTGGCAACGAGGGTCAGCAGGTCCAAGTCAGGCCAAAGTGGAGTTCACAGTCACTAGGGTATGGTGAGGCCCAGAGGGGAACCAGAGTCACATGGTCCCGGTGAGGTCCAGTTGTGGAACACAGTCACCGGGGCCCAATTTTCCCCAGATGAGACCTTGATCACCAGGGCCAGGTGAGGCCCAGATGGGGACCGGAGTCCCTAAATCCACGTAATGTCCAGGTCGGGACCACAGTCACCAGATCCAGGGTAGTCCCAGGTGCAGACCAGAATCAACAGGTCCAGGTGAGGTGCAGGTGGCAACCACACTCACCAGGTCCTCGTGAGGCCCTGGTGGGGACCAGAGTCACCAGGTACATGAGAAGCTAGAAACACTGCAGCCACCAGGTCCAGATGATGTCCATGTGGGAACGCGAATCACCAGTTACAGGTGAGGACCAGGTGGGGATACGACTGACCATGTCCAGGTGAGACCCAGGTGGGAACGAGTGTCACCATGTCCAGGTGTGGCCCAGGTGAAGACCAGAGTTAATAGGTCCGGCTGGGTCACTGTTAGTGAACAGTGTAACCATATCCTGATGCTACCAAGGATGGTACCTGAGACACCAGGTCCTGGTGAGGCCCAGGTTGGACCAGAGACATGAGGTCCAGGTGAGGTCCCGACGGGAACCACAGTCACCAGGTCAGGTGAGGCCATGCTTACGATCAGAGTCACCAGTTACAGCTGAGGCCCAGGTGGAGCCAGAGTCACTAAGTACAGAAGAGGCCAAAGTCAGGACCAGTGTTACAAGGATCAGGTCAGTCCCAGTGGCGAATAGAGTAACCAGGTCCCGATGATGCCCAGGTAGAACCAGAGTCACCAGGTCCAGATGAGGCGCAGGTGGGGAGCATGTTCACTAGGTCCCAGAGGCCCAGTTGAGGACCAGAGTCACCAGATCTGGTTGAGGCTTAGAGAGGTACCAGAAACACCTAGTCCAGGTGACATCCAGAGGGGGACCAGAGTCACCAGGTCCAGGTTATTCCCAGGTGGTGAACAGAGTTACGAGTTCCGGGTGAGGACCAGGTAAGGACCAGAGTCACCAGTTCCAAGTGAGGCCCAAGTGGGGACCTGTGTCACCAGGCATTTGTGAGGCCCATGTGACAACCCCCCTCACCAGGTACAGGTGAGGCCAACCTGTAAGCCATGCAGAGGAACCATGTCCAGATGATGCCGAGGTAGGGACTAGAGTTCTCAGGTCCAGGTGAGGCCAACCTGCAAGCCATGCAGTGAATGTCCCGATGATGGCCAGGTAGGGATCAGAGTCACCAGGTCCAAATGAGGCCCAGATGGAGCATATTCACTAGGTGCAGGTGAGGCCCAGTTGAGGATCACAGTCACCATTTCTGATTGAGTCCTAGAGGAGTACCAGAATCACCTGGACCAGGTGACATCCAGATGGGGACCAGAGTCACCAGGTCAGGGTGAGGCCCAGAGAGGTTCCAGAGTCATCATGTCCAGGTGAGGCTCAGGTGTGGAACAGAGTGACCAGGTACCAATGATGCCCAGGTGAGGACGAGAGTCACCAGATCTGGGTGACGTCCAGATACGATCAGATCACCAGTTCCAGGTGAGGCCAAGAAGGAGTCCACAAAAATCAGGTCCAGGTGGCGAACAAAGTCACCAGGAATGGGTGAGGCCCAGATGGGGACCAGATTCACCAGCCCAGGTGAGGCCCAGGTAGTGAGCAGAGTCCCCGGGTCTGGGAGAGGACCAGGTAAGGACCAGGTTAATAGGTCAAAGAGGCCCACGTGGGGACCTGAGTCACCAGGTTTGGGTGAGGCCCAGGTGGCAACCCCACTCACCAGGTCCAAGTGAGGCCAACCTGCAGGCCAGAGTCACCAGACCCAGGTGAGGCCCTAGTGGGGACCGGAGTCACCAGGTAAATGTGAGTCTACAAGTACACCACAGTCACCAGGTCCAGGTGTGGTTCCTGTGGGAACGAGAGTCTCCAGGTCCAGGTGAGACCCAGGTGGGGACGACAGCCTCCAGGTCCAAATTGAGGCCTCGGTTGGGGGACCAGGGTCATCAGGACCAGTTGAGGCCAAAGTGCGGAGATAAGTTATCATGTCCATGTGAGGCCCAGGTGCGGAACAGAGTAACCATGTCCCATTGCTGCCAGGTGGGAAAAGAGTCACAAGGTCCAGACGAGGCCTAAGTGAGGAGGACATTCACCAGGTCCTGTTGAGGCCTAGCTGAGGACCAGTGTCCCCAGCTCCGGGTGTGTCCCAGAGGGGGACCAGAGTCCCCCGGTTCTGGTGATATCCAGGTGGGGACCAGAGTCACCATCAGGTTGAGGCACAGAGGGGGACGAGAATCACTAGGTCCAGGGAAGGCCCCGATGTGGAACTGAGAAAAAAGTTCCCATAATGCCCATATGAGGATCTGAGTCACCAGGTCCAGGTGAGGTCCCTGTGGGAACCAGTCACCTCGTCCAGGTGAGGCCCAGGTAGGACCACAGTCACCAGGTCCAGGAGAGGCCCAGGTATATAAGAGTGTACCCAGGTCCCAATGATGACCATGTAAGTACCAGAGTCAACAGGTCCAGGAGAGACCCAAATATGAAACAGAGTCATTGTGTTCCAGGTGAGGCCAGATGGAGACCACAGGAATCAGGTCCAGGAGAGCCCCATATGGGAACCAGAGCCACCAGATCCAGGTGAGGTCCAGGTGGGACCACAGTCACAAGGTCCAGGTGAGGCGCAGGTGGCAACAGGATTCACCAACTACAGATGAGGCCCAGGTGGTGAACAGTCACCAGATCCAGGTGCGGACCATCTAAGGACCAGATTCACCAGGCCCAAGTGAAGCCCAAGGGGTGACCAGAGTCACCAGGTAAGGGTGAGACCCAGAGTGGTAACCAGAGTAACCAGTTTAGTTTGAGGCCCAGAATGGGACCAGAGGTGCCTGGTCAAAGTGAGGCCCAGGTGTTGAATAGAGTATCCAGGTCCCAATGATGGCTGAGTGAGGACCAGAGTCACTAGGCCCATGCAGGCCCTGATGGGGAACAGAATCACTAGGTCCTGGTTCGGCATAGAATAAGACCACAGTCAGCAGTATCCGGTGAGCCCCTTGTGGGAACCAGAGTCACTCTATCCAGCTGAGTCCCAACTCCATGGGAGGCCCACGTGAGTAACTTATTCATCAGGTCGAAATGAGGCATAGCTGGGGATAAGAGTCACCAGGACTGGGTGCGGCCTAGGTGGGGCAAGATTCAGCAGTTCTGAGTTAGGTCAAAGTGGGGACGAGAGACACCAGGTCCAGGTGAGGCCAAACTGAGGACCAGAGTCACCATATCCAGTTGAGGTCCATGTTGGAAAGAGAGTCACCAGGTCCAGGAGAGGTCCAGGTGGGACTAGAGTCACCAGATCCAGGTGAAGCCCAGGTGGGGATCAGAGTCACTAGGTCCAGATGAGGCCCAGGTGAGGACCAGAGTTATCAGGTACAAGTGAGGCCCCGGTGGGGATCAGAGGCCACAGGTCCATGTGAGGCCGGCTTGGGGACCATGGTCAACAGATCTACTTGAGGCCCAGGTGTGGAACACAGTAAGCAGGTACAGGTAAGTCCCCAGTGGTGACAAGAGTGACCACGTCCAGGTGAGGCCCAGGTGGGGACCAGGATCATCAGGTCCCGGGGAGGCCCTTGAAAGAACCAGAGTTAACAGTTCGAGTTCAGGCGCAGGTGGCAAACAGGGTCAGGAGGTCCAAGTCAGGCCAAAGTGGGGTTCACAGTCACTAGGGCACGGTGAGACCCAGAGGGGGACCAGAGTCACCTGGTCCAGGTGAGGCCCAGTTGAGGACCAGTTTCACCATATCTGGTTCGGCTTAGAAGGGTACCAGAATCACCTGATCGAGGTGATATCCAGATGGGGACCAGAGTCACCAGGTCAGGGTGAGGCCCAGAGTGGTTCCAGAGTCATCGGTTCCAGGTGAGGCTCAGGTGTGGAACAGAGTCTCCAGGTACCAATGATGCCCAGGTGAGGACCAGAGTCACCAGATCTGGGTGACACGCAGATAGGATCAGAGTCACCAGTTCCAGGTGACGCCAAGAAGGCGTCTACTAAATCAGGTCCAGGTGGTGAAGAAAGTCAACAGGACTTGGTGAGGCCCAGATATGGACCAGATTCACCAGGTCCAGGTTATTCCCAGGTGGTGACCAGAGTCCTCGGGGCTGGGAGAGGACCAGCAAAGGACCAGATTCAACAGGTCCAAATGAGGCCCACCTGGGGACCTGAGTCACCAGCTATGTGTGAGGCCCAGGTGGCAACCCCACTCCCCAGGTCCAGTTGAGGCCAACCAGCAGGCTATAGTCACCAGATGCAGGTGAGGTCCAGGAGGGGACCAGAGACACCAAATCCAGGTGAGGTCCATGTTCAAAGAGAGTCACCAGTTACAGGAAAGGTCCAGGTGGGGACCAGAGTCACCAGATCCAGGTGAAGCCCAGGTGGGGACCAGAGTCACTAGGTCCAGATGAGGTCAAGGTTGGGACCAGAGATACCAGGTACAAGGGAGGCCCCGGTAGGGAGCAGTGGCAACAGGTCCATGTGAGGCCGGCCTGGGGACCATGGTCAACAGGTCTACTTGAGGCCCAGGTGTGGAACACAGTAAGCAGGTCCAGGTGAGTCCCCGGTGGTGACAAGTGTCACCACGTCCAGGTGAGGCCCAGGTGGGGACCTGGATCACCAGGTCCAGGGGAGGCCATTGAAAGAACCAGAGTCAACGGTTCGAGGTCAGGCGCAGGTGGCAACCAGGGTCAGCAGGTCCAAGTCAGGCCAAAGTGGGGTTCACAGTCACTAGGGCACGGTGAGACCCAGAGGGGGACCAGAGTCACCTGGTCCAGGTGAGGTCCAGTTGTGGAACACAGTCACCGGGTCCCAATTTTGTCCAGTTGAGGACCATGGTCAACAGGACCAGGTGAGGCCAATATGCGGATTGAGTCCCCAAATCCAGGTGAAGACCAGGTGGGGACCACAGTCAACAGATCCAGGATAGTCTCATGTGCAGACCAGATTCACCAGGTCCAGGTGAGTTGCAGGTGGCAACCACACTCACCAGATCCCGGTGAGGCCCTGGTGCGGACCAGAGTCACGAGGTACATGAGAAGCTAGAAACAATGCAGCCACCAGTTCCACGTGATGTCCACGTGGGAACGAGAATCTCCAGTTACACTTGAGGACCTGGTGGGGATCCGACTCACCATGTCCAGGTGAGACCCAGGTGGGAACCAGTGTCACCATGTCCAGGTGTGGCCCAGGTGAAGACCAGAGTTAATAGGTCCAGCTGGGTCACTGTTAGTGAACAGTGTAACCATATACTGATGCTACCCCGGTGGGTACCAGATACACCAGGTACTGGTGAGGCCCAGGTGGAACCAGAGACATGAGGTCCAGGTGAGGTCCCGATGGGAACCACAGTCACCAGGTCAGGTGAAGCCATGCTTAGGATCAGAGTAACCAGTTACAGGTGATGTCCAGGAGGAGCCAGAGTCACCTGGTACAGAAGAGGCCAAAGTCAGGACATGAGTTACCAGGATCAGTTCAGTCCCAGTGGTGAATAGAGTAACCATTTCCTGATGATGCCCTGGTAAAACCAGAGTCACCAGGTCCAGATGAGGCGCAGGTGGGGAGTATGTTCACTATGTCCCAGTGAGGCCCAGATGAGGACTAGAGTCACCAGGTCAAGTTGAGGCCTAGAAGGGTACCAGATTCACCTGGTCTAGGTGACATCCAGATGGGGACCAGAGTCACCATGTCAGGCTGAGGCCCAGAGGGGATCCAGAGTCATCAAGTCCAGGTGAGGCTCAGGTGTGGAACAGAGTATCCAGGTCATAAAATCCACAGGTGAGTACCAGAGTCAGCAGATCTGGGTGAGGTCCAGTTAGGATCAGAGTCACCAGTTCCAGGTGAGGCCAAGAAGGAGTCCACAGCAATCAGGTCCAGGTTGGGAACAAAGTCACCAAGACTGGGTGAGGCCCAGATGGGGACCAGATTCACCAGGTCCAGGTGATTCCCAGGTGGTGACCAGAGTTACCAGTTCCAGGTGAGCACCAGGTAAGGACCAGATTCACCAGGTCCAAGTGAGGCCCACGTGGGGACTTGTGTCTCCAGGTATGGGTGAGGCCCAGGTGGAAATCCCAATCACCAGGTCCAGGTGAGGCAACGTGCAGGCCATGCAGAGGAACCATGTTCCAATGATGCCCCCGTAGGGACCAGACTTACCTGGTCCAGGTGAGGTCAACCTTTGGGACCTGCTGAGGAAACGTGTCCCGATGATGCCCATTTAGTGACCAGAGACACCAGGTCCAAATGAGGCCCAGATGGAGCATATTCACTAGGTCCAGGTGAGGCCAGGTTGAGGACCAGAATCACCAGATCTGGTTGAGCCCTAGAGGGATACCAGAATCACCTGGTCCAGGTGACATCCAGATGGGGACCAGAGTAACCAGGTCAGAGTGAGGCCCAGAGAGGTTCAAGAGTCATCATGTTCAGGAGAGGCTCAGGTGTGGAACAGAGTCACCAGGTACCAATGATGCCCAGGTGAGGACCAGAGTCACCAGATCTGGGTGACGCGCAGATAGGATCAGAGTCAATAGGTCCAGGTGAGGCCAAGAAAGAGTCCACAGCAATCAGGTCCAGGTGGGGATCAAAGTCACCAGGACTGGGTGAGGCCCAGATGGGGACCAGATTTACCAGGTCCAGGTGAGGCCCAGGTGGTCACCAGAGTCCCCGGTTCTGGGAGAGGACCAGGTAAGTACCAGATTCACCAGGTCCAAGAGGCCCACGTGTGGACCTGAGTCACCAGGTATGGGTGAGGCCCAGGTGGCAACCCCACTCACCAGGTCCAGGTGAGGCCAGCCTGCAGGCCAGAGTCACCATATCCACTTGAGGCCCTAGTGGGGACGGGAATCACAAGGTAAATATGAGTCTACAAGAACACCACAGTCACCAGGTCCAGGTGTGGTTCATGTGGGAACTGGAGTCACCAGGTCCAGCTGATACCCAGTTGGGGACGACAGTCACCAGGTCCAGATTGAGGCCTAGGTTGGGGTACGAAAGTCATCAGGACCAGTTGAGGCCAAAGTGTGCAGCAAAGTTATCATGTCCAGGTGAGGCCCAGGTGGGGAACAGAGTAACCATGTCCCATTGATGCCAGGTGGGAAAAGAGTCGTAAGGTCCAGACGAAGCCTAAGTTTGGAGTAGATTCACCAGGTCCTGTTGAGGCCCAGCTGAGGACCAGTGTCCCCAGCTCCGGGTGTGTCACCCGGTTCTGGTGATATCCAGGTGGGGACCAGTGTCAGAAGTCAGGGTGAGGACCAGAGGGGGACGAGAATCACTAGGTCCAGGTGACACCCCGATGTGAAACAGTGAAACCAGGTCCCAAGATGCCCATATGAGGACCTGAGTCACCAGGTCCTGGTGATGTCCCTGTGGGAACCAGTCACCCCGTCCAGGTGAGGCCCAGGTGGGTCCACAGTCACCAGGTCCTGGTGAGGCCCAGGTATATAAGAGAGTATCCAGGTCCCATGATGCCCAGGTAAGGACCAGAGTCAACAGGTCCAGGAGAGGCCCAAATATGGATCAGAGTCATTGTGTTCCAAGTGAGGCCAGATGGAGACCACAGGAACCAGGTCCAGGAGAGCCCCATATGGGAACCAGAGTCACCAGATCCAGGTGAGGTCCAAGAGGGACCACATTCACAAGGTCCAGGTGAGGCGCAGGTGGCAACATGATTCACCAAGTCCAGGTGAGGCCCACGTGGTGACCGGTCACCAGAGCCAGGTGCGGACCAGCTAAGAACCAGATTCACCAGGCCCAAGTGAAGCCCAAGGGGTGACCAGCGTCACCAGGTAAGGGTGAGGCCCCGAGGGGGAACCAGAGTAACCATTTTAGTTTGAGGCCCAGAATGGGACCAGAGGTCCCTGGACAAAGTGAGACCCAGGTGTGGAATAGAGTATCCAGGTCCCAATGATGCCTTGGTGAGGACCAGACTCACTAGGGCCAAGAAAGCCCAGATGGGGAACAGAATCACTAGGTCCCGGTGAGGCATAGAATAAGAACACAGTCACCAGTATCAGGTGAGCCCCTTGTGGGAACTAAAGCCACTCTATCCTGCTGAGTCCCAGGTCCATGTGAGGCCCACGTGAGGACCAGATTCATCAGGTCGAATTGAGGCATAGCAGGGGACAAGAGTCACCATGTCTGGGTGCGGCCTAGGTTGGGCAAGATTCAGCAGTTCTGAGTTAGTTCAAAGTGGGGACGAGAGACACCTGTCCAGGTGAGGCCAAACAGAGACCAGAGTCACAAGATCCAGGTGAGTTCCAGGTGGGGACCAGAGTCACCAGGTATGGGTGAATCCCAGGTGGCATCCCCACTCACCAGGTCCAGGTGAGGCCAACCTGCAAGCCAGAGTCACCAGATCCAGGTGAGGCCCTAGTGGGGACCGGAGTCAACAGGTAAATGTGAGTGTACAAGAACACCACAGTCACCAGGTCCAGGTGTTGTTCATGTGGAAACGAGAGTCACCAAATCCAGGTGAGAGCCCGGTGGAGACCACAGTCATCAGTTCCAGATTGCGGCCTAGGTGGGGGGACCAGAGTCATCAGGAAGAGTTGAGGCCAAAGAGTGGAGCAAAGTTATCATGTCCAGGTGACGCCCAGGTGGGGAACAGAGTATCCAGGTCATAATGGTCCACAGGTGAGGACCAGAGTCAACAGATCTGGGTGAGGCCCAGTTAGGATCAGAGTCAACAGTTCCAGGTGAGGTTAAGAAGGAGTCCACAGCAATCAGGTCCAGGTGGGGAAAAAATTCACGAGGACTGGGTGAGGCCCAGATGGGGACACAGATTCACCAGGTCCAAGTGATTCCCAGGTGGTGACCAGAGTTACCAGATTCACCAGGTCCAGGTGATTCCCAGGTGGTGAACAGAATTACCAGATACACCATGTCCAAGTCAGGCCCACGTAGGGGCCTGTGTCACCAGGTATGCCTGAGGCCCAAGTGGCAACCCCACTCACCAGGTCCAGGTGAGGCCCTGGTGGGGACCCGATCCACGAGGTACATGAGAAGCTAGAAACACTGCAGCCACCAGGTCCAAATGATGTCCACGTGGAAACGAGAATCACCAGTTTCAGTTGAGGACCAGGTGGGGATCCGACTCACCATGTCCAGGTGAGACCCTGGTGGGAACCAGTGTCACCATGTCCAAGTGTGGACCAGGTGAAGACGAGAGTTAATAGGTCCGGCCGGGTCACTGTTAGTGAACAGTGTAACGATATCCTGATGCTACCCAGGTGGGTACCAGAGACACCAGGTCCTGGTGAGGCCCAGGTGCGTCTAGAGACATGAGGTCCAGGTGAGGTCCCGATGGGAACCACAGTCAGAAAGTCAGGTGAGGCCATGCTTAGGATCAGAGTCACCAGTTACAGATGAGGCCCAGGTGGAACCAGAATCACCTGGTACAGAAGAGGCCAAAGTCAGGACCAGAGTTACGAGGATCAGGTCAGTCCGAGTGGGGAATACAGTAACCATGTCCCGATGATGACCAGGTAGAACCAGAGTCACCAGGTCCAGATGAGGCGCAGGTGGGGAGCATATTCTCTAGGTCCCGGTGAGGCCCAGTTGAGGACCAGAGTCACCAGGTGTAGTTGAGGCCTAGAGGGGTACAAGATTCACCTGGTCTAAGTGACATCCAGATGGGGACCAGAGTCACCATGTCAGGGTGAGGCCCAGAGGGGATCCAGAGCCATCATGTCCAGGTGAGGCTCAGGTGTGGAACAGAGTATCCAGGTTAATGGTCCACAGGTGAGGACCAGAGTCACCAGATCTGGGTGAGGCCCAGTTAGGATCAGAGTCACCAGTCCCAGTTGAGGCCAAGAAGGCGTCCACAGCAATCAGGTCCCTGTGGGGATCAAAGTCACCAGGACTGGGTGAGGCCTAGATGGGGACCAGATTCCTCAGGCCCAGGTGATTCCCAGGTGGTGACCAGAGTTACCAGTTCTGGGGAAGGACCAGGTAAGGACCAGATTCACCAGGTCCAATTGAGGCCCACGTGGGGACCTGTGTCACCAGGTATGGGTGAGGCACAATTGGCAACCCCACTCACCAGGTCCAGGTGAGGCCAACCTGCAGGCCATGCAGTGGAACCATGTCCCGATGATGCCCAGGTAGGGACTGAGTTACCAGGTCCAGGTGAGGCCAACCTGCAAGCCATGCATTGGAACCATATCCCTATGATGCCCAGGTAGGTACCAGAGTCACCAGGTCCAAATGAGTCCCAGTTGGAGCATATTAACTAGGTCCAGGTGAGGCCCAGTTGAGGACCAGGTTCACCAGAACTGTTTGAGGCCTAGAGCGGTACCAGAATCACCTGGTCCAGGTGACATCCAGATGGGGACCAGAGTCACCAGGGCAGGGTGAGGCCCAGAGAGGTTCCACAGTCAGGATGTCCAGTTGAGGCTCAGATGTAGAACAGAGTCACCAGGTACCAATGATGCCCAGGTGAGGACCAGAGTCACCAGGTCTGGGTGACGCGCAGATAGGATCAGAGTCACCAGTTCCAGGTGAGGCCAATAAAGAGTCCACAGCAATAAGGTCCAGGTGGGGAACAAAGTCACCAGGACTGGGTGAGGCCCAGATGGGTACCAGATTCACCAGATCCAGGTGAGGCCCAGGTGGTGACCAGAGTCCCCGGGTCTTGGAGAGGACCAGGTAAGGACCAGATTCACCAGGTCCAAAGTCCCACGTGTGGATCTGAGTCAACAGGTATGGGTGAGGCCCACATGGCAACCCCACTCACCAGGTCCAGGTGAGGCCAACCTGCAAGTCAGAATCACCAGATCCAGGTGAGGCCCTAGTGGGGACCGGAGTAACAGGTAAATGTGAGTCTACAAGAAAACCACAGTCAACAGGGCCAGGTGTGTTTCAAGTGGGAACGAGAGTCACCAGGTCCAGGTGAGACCCAGGTGGGGACCACAGTCACCAGGTCCAGATTGAGGCCTAGGTGGGGGGACCAGTTTCATCAGGACCATTTGAGGCCAAAGTGTGGAGCAAAGTTATCATGTCCAGGTGAGGCCCAGGTGGGGAACAGAGTAACCATGTCCCATTGATGCCAGGTGGGAAAAGAGTCACAAGGTCCAGACGAGGCCTAAGTGAGGAGTAGATTCACCAGGTCCTGTTGAGGCCCAGCTGAGGACCAGTGTCCCCAGCTCCGGGAGAGTCCCAGAGGGGGACCAGAGTCACCCGCTTCTGGTGATATCCAGGGGTGACCAGAGTCACCACGTCAGGGTGCAGCCCAGAGGGGGACGAGAATCACTAGGTCCAGGTGAGGCCCCGATGTGGAAGTGAGAAACCAGGTCCCATGATGCCCATATGAGGACCTGAGTCACCAGGTCCAGGTGAGATCCCTGTGGGACCAGTCACCTCGTCCAGGTGAGGCCCAGGTGGGACCACAGTCACCAGGTCCAGGTGAGGCCCAGGTATATAAGAGAGTATCCAGGTCCCAGTGATGCCCAGGTAAGGACCAGCGTCATCAGGTTCAGGAGAGGCCCAAATATCTATCAGAGTCATTGTGTTCCAGTTGAGGCCAGATGGAGACAACATGGACCAGGTTCAGGAGAGCCCCATATGGGAACCAGAGCCACCAGATCCAGGTGAGGTCCAGGTGGGACCACTGTCACAACGTCCAGGTGAGGCGCAGGTGGCAACAGGATTCACCAAGTCCAGGTGAGACCCAGGTGGCGACCAATCACCAGATCCAGGTGCGGACCAGCTAAGGACCAGATTCACCAGGCCCAATTGAAGCCCAAGGGGTGACCAGAGACACCAGGTAAGGGTGAGGCCCAGAGGGGGAACCAGAGTAACCAGTTTAGTTTGAGGCCCAGAATGGGACCAGAGGTCCTTGGTCAAAGTGAGGCCCAGGTGTGGAATATAGTTTACAGGTCCCAGTGATGCCTGGGTGAGGACCAGAGTCACTAGGGCCATGCAGGCCCAGATGGGGAACAGAATCACTAGGTCCTGGTGAGGCATAGATAAGACCAAAGTCACCAGTATCAGGTGAGCCACTTGTGGGAACCAGAGCCACTCTATTCAGCTGAGTACAAGGTCCATGTGAGGACCACGTGAGGACCAGATTCATCAGGTCGAATTGAGGCATAGCTGGGGACAAGTGTCACCAGGTCTGGGTGCGGCCTAAGTGGGGCAAGATTCAGCAGTTCTGAGTTAGGTCAAAATGGGGACGAGAGACACCAGGTCCAGGTGAGGCCAGACTGAGTACCAGAGTCACCAGATCCAGGTGAGGTCCATGTTGGAAAGAGAGTCACCAGGTCCAGGAGAGGTCCAGGTGGGGACGAGAGTCACCAGATCTAGGTGAAGCCCAGGTGGGGACCAGAGTCACCAGATCGAGGTGAAGCCCAGGTGGGGACCAGAGTCACTAGGTCCAGATGAGGCCCAGGTGAGGACCAGAGTTACCAGGTACACGTGAGGCCCCGGTGGGGATCAGAGACAACAGGTCCATGTGAGGCCGGCTTGGGGACCATGGTCAACAGGTCTACTTGAGGCCCCGGTGTGGAACACTGTAACCAGGTCCAGGTGGGTCCCCGGTGTTGTCAAGGGTCACCACGTCCAGGTGAGGCCCAAGTTGGGACCAGGATCACCAGGTCCAGGGGGGGCCCTTGAAAGAACCACAGTCAACAGTTCGAGTTCAGGCGCAGGTGGCATCCAGGGTCAGCAGGTCCAAGTCAGGCCAAAGTGAGGTTCACAGTCACTAGGGCACGGTGAGACCCAGACAGGGACCAGAGTCTCCTGGTCCAGGTGAGTTCCAGATGTGGAACACAGTCTCTGGTTCCCAATTTTGCGAGTTGAGGACCATGGTCAACAGGGCCAGGTGAGGCCCAGATGGGGACCGGAGTCCCCAAATCCAGGTGAAGCCAAGGTGGGGACCACAGTCACCAACTCCAGGTTTGTCTCAGGTGCAGACCAAAATCACCAGGTCCAGGTGAGGTGCAGGTGGCAACCACACTTACCAGGTCCCGGTGAGGCCCTGGTGGGGACCATAGTCACGAGGTACATGAGAAGCTAGAAACACTGCAGCCACCAAGTCCACATGATTCCATGTGGGAACGAGAATCAGCAGTGACAGGTGAGGCCCAGGTGGGGATACGACTCACCATGTCCACGTGAGACCCAGGTGGGAACCAATGTCACCATGTGCAGGAGTGGCCCATGTGAAGACCAGAGTTAATAGGTCCGGCTGGGTCACTGTTAGTGTACAGTGTAACCATATCCTGATGCCACCCAGGTGGGTACCAGAGACACCAGGTCCTGGTGAGGCCCAGGTGGGACCAGAGACATGAAGTCCAGGTGAGGTCTCGATGGGAACCACGGTCACCAGGTCAGGTGAGGCCATGCTTAGGATCAGAGTCACCAGTTACAGGTGTGGCCCAGGTGGAGCCAGAGTCACGTGGTACAGAAGAGGCCAAAGTCCGGACCAGAGTTACCAGGATCAGGTCAGTCCCACTGGGGAATAGAGTAACCATGTCCCGATGATGCCCAGGTAGAACCAGAGTCACCAGGTCCAGATGGGGCGCAGTTGGGCAGCATGATCACTAGGTCCCAGTGAGGCCCAGTTGAGGACCAGAGACACCAGATATGGTTGAGGCCTAGAGGGGTACAAGAAACACCTGGTCCAGGTGACATCCAGATGAGGACCAGAGTCACCAGGTCTGGATGAGGCCCAGAATGGTTCCAGAGTCATCATGTCCAGGTGAGGCTCAGGTGTGGAACAGAGTCCCCAGGTACCAATGATGCCCAGGTGAGGACTACAGTCACCAGGACTGGGTGACCCGCAGATAGGATCAGAGCCACCAGTTCCAGGTGAGGCCAAGAAAGAGTCCACAGCAATCAGGTCCTGGTGGTGAACAAAGTCCCGAGGACTGGGTGAATCCCAGATGGGGACCAGATTCACCAGGTGCAGGTGAGGCCCAGGTGGTGACCAGAGTCCCCGGGTCTGGGACAGGACCAGGTAAGGACCAGATTCACCAAGTCCAAGAGGCCCACGAGGGGAATTGAGTCACCAGCTATGTGTGAGGCCCAGGTGGCAACTCCACTCACCAGGTCAAGGTGAGGCCAACCGGCAGGCCAGAGTCACCAGATCCAGGTGAGGCCCTAGTCGGGACCAGTGTCACCAGGTAAATGTGAGTCTACAAGAACACCACAGTCACCAGGTCCAGGTGTGGTTCATGTGGGAACGAGAGTCACCAGGTTCAGGTGAGACCCAGGTGGGGACCACAGTCACCAGGTCCAGATTGAGGCCTAGGTGGGGGGAACAGAGTCATCAGGAACAGTTGAGGCCAAAGTGTGGAGCAAAGTTATCATGTCCATGTGAGGCCCAGATGGGAAGAGTAACCATGTCCCATTGATGCCAGGTGGGAAAAGAGTCACAAGGTCCAGACGAGGCCTTAGTGAGGAGTAGATTCACCAGGTCCTGTTGAGGCCCACCTGAGGACCAGTGTCCCCAGCTCCGGGAGAGTCCCAGAGGGGGACCAGTGTCACCCGGTTCTGGTGATATCCAGGTGGGGACCAGAGTCACCACGTCAGGGTGAGGCCCAGAGGGGGACGAGAATCACTAGGTCCAGGTGAGGCCCCGATGTGGAACTGAGAAACCAGGTCCCATGATGCCCATATGAGGACCTGAGTCACCAGGTCCAGGTGAGGTCCCTGTGGGAACCAGTCACCTCGTCCAGGTGAGGCCCAGGTGGGACCACAGTCACCAGGTCCAGGTGAGGCCCAGGTATATAAGAGAGTATCCAGGTCCCAGTGATTCCCATGTAGGACCAGAGTCACCAGGTCCAGATGAGTCGCAGGTGGGGAGCATGTTCACTAGGTCCCCGTGAGGCCCAGTTCAGGAC
Organism: Canis lupus familiaris; assembly: GCF_011100685.1. Classification (NCBI taxonomy): domain Eukaryota; kingdom Metazoa; phylum Chordata; class Mammalia; order Carnivora; family Canidae; genus Canis; species Canis lupus. The sequence continues at coordinate 758,394 of NW_023330140.1, forward strand.
CAGAGTCACCAGGTCAAGTTGAGTCCTAGAGGGATACCAGATTCACCTAGTCTAGGTGACATCCGAATGGGGAAAAGAGTCATCATGTCAGGGTGAGGCCCAGAGTGGATCCAGAGTCATCATTTCCAGGTGAGGCTCAGGTGTGGAACAGAGTATCCAGGTCCTAATGGTCCATAGGTGAGGACCAGAGTCACCAGATCTGGGTGAGGCCCAGTTAGGATAAGAGTCACCAGTTCCAGGTGAGGCCAAGAAGGAGTCCACAGCAATCAGGTCCAGGTGGGTTGACAAAGTCACCAGGACTGTATGAGGACCAGATGGGGACCAGATTAACCAGGTTCAAGTGATTCCCAGGTGGTGACCCGAGTTAGGAGTTCCGGGTGAGGACCAGGTAAGGACCAGATTCACCACGTCCAAGTGAGGCCCACGTGGGGACCTGTGTCACCAGGTATGGGTGAGCCCCAGGTGGCAACCCCACTCACTAGGTCCAGGTGAGGCCAACCTGGAAGCCATGCAGAGGAACCGTGTCCCGATGATGCCCAGGTAGGGACCAGAGTTACCAGGTCCAGCTGAGGCCAACCTACAGGCCATGCAGTGGATCCATGTCCCGATGATGCCCAGGTAGGGACCAGAGTCACCAGGTCCAAATGAGGCCCAGATGGAGCATATTCAATAGGTCCAGGTGAGGCCCAGTTGAGGACCAGCGTCACCAGAACTGGTTGAGGCCGAGAGGGGTACCAGAATCACCTGGTCCAGGTGACATCCAGATGGAGACCAGAGTCACCAGGTCAGGGTTAGGCCCAGAGTGGTTCGAGAGTCCAGAGTCTCATGTCCAGGTGAGGCTCAGGTGTGGAACAGAGTCACCAGGTACCAATGATGCCCAGGTGTGGACCAGAGTCACCAGGTCTGGGTGACAAGTAGATAGGATCAGAGTCACCAAGTCCAGGTGAGGCCATGAAAGAGTCCACAGCAATCAGGTCAAGGTGGGGAACAAAGTCACCAGGACTGAGTGAGGCCCAGATGGGGACCGGAATCACCAGGTCCAGGTGAGGCCTACGTGGTGACCAGAGTCCCCGGGTCTGGGAGAGGAGAAGGTAAGACCAGATTCACCAGGTCCAAGAGGCACAGGTGGAGACGTGAGTCACCAAGTATGGGTGAGACCCAAGTGGCATCCCCACTAACCAGGTCCATGTGAGGCCAACCTGCAGGCCAAGTCACCCGATTCACGTGAGGCCCTAGTGGGGACTGGAGTCACCAGTTAAAAGTGATTCTACAAGAACAACACAGTCACCAGGACCTGGTGTGGATCATGTGGGAACGAGAGTCACCAGGTCCAGGTGAGACCCAGGTGGGGACCACAGTCACCAGGTCCAGATTGAGGCCTAGGTCGGGGGACCAGAGTCACCAGGACCAGTTGAGGCCAAAGTGTGGAGCAAAGTTATCATGTCCATGTGAGGCACAGGTGGGAAGAGTAACCATGTCCCATTGATGCCAGGTGGGAAAAGAGTCACAAGGTCCAGACGAGGCCTTAGTGAGGAGTAGATTCACCAGGTCCTGTTGAGGCCCAGTTGAGGACCAGTGTCCCCAGCTCCGGGTGACTCCCAGAGGGTGACCAGTGTCACCCGGTTCTGGTGACATCCAGGTGGGGACCAGAGACACCACATCAGGGTGAGGCACAGAGAGGGACGAGAATCACTAGGTACAGATGAGACCCCGATGTGGAACTGAGAACCCTGGTCCCATGATGCCCATATGAGGACCTGAGTCACCAGGACCAGGTGAGGTCCTTGTGGGAACCAGTCACCTCGTCCAGGAGAGGCCCAGGTGGGACCACAGTCACCAGGTCCAGGTGAGGCCAAACTACAAGCCAGAGTCACCAGATCCAGGTGAGGCCCTAGTGGGGACCGGTGTCACCAGGTAAATGTGAGTCTACAAGAAAACAACAGTCACCAGGTCCAGGTGTGTTTCATGTGGGAACGAGAGTCACCAGGTCCAGGGGAGACCCAGGTGGGGACCACAGTCACCAGGTCCAGATTGAGGCCTCGGTGGGGGGACGAGAGTCATCAGGAGCAGTTGAGGCCAAAGTGTGGAGCAAAGTTATCATGTCCAGGTGAGGCCCAGGTGGGGAACAGAATAACCATGTCCCATTGATGTCTGGTGAGAAAAGAGTCACAAGGTCCAAACGAGGCCTAAGTGAGGAGTAGATTCACCAGGTCCTGTTGAGGATCAGCTGAGGACCAGTGTCCCAGCTCCGGGTGAGTCCCAGAGGGGGACCAGAGTCACCCGGTTCTGGTTATATCCTGGTGGGGACAAGAATCACCACGTCCGGGTGAGGCCCTAATGGGGATGAGAATCACTAGGTCCAGATGAGGCCTCGATGTGGAACTGAGAAACCAGGTCCCATGAAGCCCATATGAGGACCTGATTCACCAGGTCCAGGTGAGGTCCCTGTGGGAACCGGTCACCTCGTCCAGGTGAGGTCCAGGTTGGACCACAGTCACAAGGTCCAGGTGAGGCGCAGGTGGCAACAGGATTCACCAAGTCCAGGTGAGGCCCTGGTGGCGACCAGTCACCAGATCCAGGTGCGGAACAGATAAGGACCAGATTCTCCAGGCCCAAGTGAAGCCCAATGGGTGACCAGAGTCACCAGGACAGGGTGAGGCCCAGAGGGGGGACCAGAGTAACCAGTTTAGTTTGAGGCCCAGAATGGGACCAGAGGTCCCTGGTCAAAGAGAGTCCCAGGTGTGGAATAGAGTATCCAGGGTGAGGATCATTGGGTCCATCACCCAATGATGCCTGGGTGAGAACCAGAGTCACTGGGGCCATGCAGGCCCAGATGGGGAACAGAATCACTAGGTCCTGGTGAGGCATACAATAAGACCACTGTCAGCAGTATCAGCTGAGCCCCTTGCGGGAACCAGAGCCACTCTATCCAGCTGAGTCCCAGGTCCAGGTGAGGCTTCCGTGAGGACCTGATTCATTAGGTCGAATTGAGGCATAGCTTTGGACAAGAGTCACCAGGTCTGGGTGCAGCCTAAGTTGGGCTAGATTCAGCAGTTCTGTGTTAGGTCATAGTGGGGACGAGAGACACCAGTTCCACGTGAGGCCAAACTGAGTACCAGAGTCACCAGATCAATGTGAGGTCCATGTTTGAAAGAAAGTCACCAGGTCCGGGAGAGGTCCAGGTGGGGACCAGAGTCAACGGATCCAGGTAAGTCCAGGTGGGGACCTGAGTCACCAGATCCAGGTGAAGCCCAGGTGGAGACCAGAGTCTAGGACCAGATGAGACCCAGGTGAGGACAGGAGTTACCAGGTACACGTGAGGCCCCGGTGGGGATCAGAGTCAACAGGTCCATGTGAGTTCGGCTTGGGGACCATGGTCAACAGGTCTACTTGAGGCCCAGGTGTGGAACACAGTAAGCAGGTCCAGGTGAGTCCCCGGTGTTGACAAGAGTCACCACGTCCAGGTGAGGCCCAGGTGCGGACCAGGATCACCAGGTATGGGGGGGGGCCCTTGAAAGAACCAGAGTCAACAGTTCAAGGTTAGACGCAGGTGGCAACCAGGGTCACCAGGTCCAAGTCAGGCCAAAGTGGGGTTCACAGTCACTAGGCACGGTGAGACTCAGAGGGGGACCGGAGTCACCTGGTCCAGTTGAGGTCCAGTTTTGGAACACAGTCACCGGGTCCCAATTTTGCCCAGTTGAGGACCATGGTCAACAGGGCCAGGTAAACCCAGATGGGGACCGGAGTCCAAATATCCAGGTGAAGCCCAGGTGGGGACCACAGTCAGCAGATCCAGGGTAGTCTCAGGTGCAGACCATAATCACCAGGTCCAAGTGAGGTGCAGGTGGCAACCACGATCCCCAGGAGCCAGTGAGGCCCTGGCGGGGACCAGAGTCACAAGGTACATGAGAAGCTAGAAACACTGGAGCCACCAGGTCCACATGATGTCCATGTGGGCCGGAGAATCAGCAGTTACACATGAGGACCAGGCGGGGATCCGACTCACCATGTTAATTTGAGACCCAGGTGAGATCCAGTGTCACCATGTCCAGGTGTGGCCCAGGTGAAGACCAGAGTTAATAGGTCCAGCTGGTCACTGTTAGTGAAGAGTGTAACCATATCCTGATGCTACCCAGGTGGGTAACGGAGACACCAGGTCCTGGTGAGGCCCAGGTGGGACCAGAGACATGAGGTCCAGGTAAGATCCCGATGGGAACCGCAGTCACAAGGTCAGGTGAGGCCATGCTTAGGATCAGAGTTACCAGTTACAGGTGAGGCACAGGTGGAGCCAGAGTCACCTGGTACAGAAGAGGACAAAGTCAGGACTAGAGTTACTAGGATCAGGTCAGTCCCATTGGGGAATAGAGTAACCATGTCCGGATGATGCCCAGGGAGAACCCGAGTCACCACGTCCAGATAAGTCGCAGGTGGGGAGAATGTTCACTAGGTCCAGGTGAGGCCCAGTTGAGGACCAGAGTCACCAGGTCTGGTTGAGGCCGACAGGGATCCCAGATTCACCTGGTCTAGGTGACATCCAGATGGGGACCAGAGTCACCATGTTAGGCTGAGGCCCAGAGGGGATCCAGAGTCATCATGTCCAAGTGAGTCTCAGGTGTGGAACAGAGTATCCAGGTCATAATGGTCCACAGGTGAGGACCAGAGTCACCAGATCTGGATGAGGCCCAGTTAGGATCAGAGTCACCAGTTCCAAGTGAAGCCAAAAATGTGTCCACAGAAATCAGGTCCAGGTGTGGAACAAAGTCACCAGGATTGGGTGAGGCCAAGATGGGGACCAGATTCACAAGTTCCAGGTTATTCCCGGGTGGGGAACAGAGTTACAAGTTCCGGGTGAGGACCAGTTAAGGACGAGATTCACCAGGTCCAAGTGAGACCCACGTGGGGACCTGTGTCACAATGTATGTGTGAGGCCCAGATTACCACCCCACTCACCAGGTCCAGGTGAGGCCAACCTGCAGGCCATGAAGAGGAACCATGTCCCGATGATGCCATAGTAGGGAACAGAGTTACCAGGTCCAGGTGAGGAAAACCTGCAGGCCATGCAGTGGAACCATGTCCCGATGATGCCCAGGTAAGGACCAGAGACACCAAGTCCAAATGAGGTCCAGATTGAGCAAATTCACTAGGTCCAGGTGAGGCCCAGTTGAGTACCAGAGTCACCAGATTTGGTTGATGCCTAGAGGGGTACCAGAATCACCTGGTGCAGGTGACATGCAGATGGGGACCAGAGTCACCAGGTCAGGGAGAGGCCCAGAGAGGTTCCAGAGTCATCATGTCCAGATGAGGCTTAGGTGAGGAACAGAGTCACCAGGTACCATGATGCCCAGGTGAGGGCCAGAGTCACCAGATCTGGGTGAGGCCCAGTTAGGTTCAGAGTCACCAGTTAGAGGTGAGGCCCAAAAGGAGTCCACAGCAATCAGGTCCAGGTGGGGAACAAAGTCACCAGGACTGGGTGACGCCCAGATGGGGAGCATATTCACCAGGTCCAGTTGAGGCCCAGGTGGTGACCAGAGTCCCAGGTCTGGGAGAGGACCAGGTAAGGACCAGATTCACCAGGTCCAAGAGGCCCACGTGGGGACCTGAGTCACCAGGTATGGGTGACACCCAGGTGGCAACCAAACTCACCAGGTCCAGGTGAGGCCAACCTGCAGGCCAGAGTCACCAGATCCAGGTGAGGCCCTAGTGGGGACCGGAGTCACCAGGTAAATGTGAGTCTACAAGAACACCACAGGGACCAGGTCCAGGTGTGGTTCATGTGGGAACAAGAGTCACCAGGTCCAGGTGAGACCCAGGTGGGGACCACAGTCACCAGGTCCAGATTGAGGCCTAGGTGGGGGGACCAGAGTCATCAGGACCAGGTGAGGCCAAAGTGTGGAGCAAAGTTATCATGTCCAGGTGAGGCGCAGGTGGGGAACAGAGTAACCATGTCCCATTGATGCCAGGTGAGAAAAGAGTCACAAGTTCCAGACGAGGCCTATGTGAAGAGTAGATTCATCAGGTCCTGTTGATGCCCAGTACAGGACCAGTGTCCACAGCTCCGGTGAGTCTCAGAGGGGAACCAGAGTCACCCGGCTCTGGTGATATCCAGGTGGGGACCAGAGTCACCACGTCAGGATGAGGCCCAGAGTGGGACGAGAATCACTAGCTCCAGGTGAGGCCCGATGTGGAATTGAGAAACCAGGTCCCATGATGCCCATATGAGGACTTGCGTCACCAGGTCCAGGTGAGGTCCCTGTGGGAACCAGTCACCTCGTCCAGGTGAGACCGAGGTGGGACCACAGTCACCAGGTCCAGGTGAGGCCCAGGTATATAAGAGAGTATCGAGGTCCCAATGATGCCCAGGTAAGGACCAGAGTCAACAGGTCCAGGAGAGGCCCAAATACGGATCAGAGTCATTGTGTTCCAGGTGAGGCCAGATGGAGACCAGAGGAACCAGGTCCAGGAGAGCCCCATATGGGAACGAGAGCCACGAGATCCAGGTGAGATCCAGGTGGGACCACAGTCACAAGGTCCAAGTGAGGCGCAGGTGGCAACAGGATTCACCAAGTCCAGTTGAGGCCCAGGTGGCGACCAGTCACCACATCCAGACGCGGACCAGCTAAGGACCAGATTCACCAGGCCGAAGTGAAGCCCAAAGGGTGACTAGAGTCACCAGGAAAGGGTGAGCCCCAGAGGGGGAACCAGAGTAACCTGTTTAGTTTGAGGCCCAGAATGGGACCAGAGATCCCTGGTCAAAGTGAGGCCCAGGTGTGGAATAGAGTATCCAGGGTGAGGATTATTGGGTCCATCACCCAATGATGCCTGGGTGAGGACCAGAGTCACTGGGACCATGCAGGCCCAGATGGGGAACAGAATCACCTTGTCCTGGTGAGGCATACAAAAGACCACAGTCAGCAGTATCAGCTGAGCCCCTTGCGGGAACCAGAGACACTCTATCCAGCTGAGTCCCAGGTCCAGGTGAGGCTCTCGTGAGGACCAGATTCATTAGGTCGAATTGAGGCATAGCTGGGGACAAGAGTCACCAGGTCTGGGTGCAGCCTAAGTTGGGCTAGATTCAGCAGTTCTGAGTTAGGTCAAAGTGGGGACGAGAGACGCCAGTTCCAGGTGAGGCCAAACTGAGTACCAGAGTCACCAGATCCATGTGAGGTCCATGTTTGAAAGAAAGTCACCAGGTCCGGGAGAGGTTCAGGTGGGGACCAGAGTCACCAGTTCCAGGTGAGGCCAAGAAGGAGTCCACAGAAATCAGGTCCAGGTGGGGAACAAAGTCACCAGGACTGGGTGAGACCTAGATGGGGACCAGATACACAAGGGCCAGGTGATATCCAGGTGGTGACCAGACTTACCAGTTCCGGGTGAGGACCAGGTAAGGAGAAGATTCACCAGGTCAAAGTGAGGCCCATGTGGGGAACTGTGTCACCAGGCATGGGTGAGGCCCAGGTGGCAACCCCACTGACCAGGTCCAGGTGAGGCCAACCTGAAGGCCATGCAGAGGAACCATGTCCCGATGATGACCATGTAGGGACCAGACTTACCAGGTCCAAGTGAGGCCAACCTGCAGGCCATGCAGTTGAACCATGTCCCGATGATGCCCAGGTAGGGACCAGAGTCACCAGGTCCAAAAGAGGGCCAGATGGTGCATATTCACTAGGCCAAGTGAGGCCCAGTTGAGGACCAGAGTCACCAGATCTGGTTGAGGCCTAGAAGGGTACCAGAATCACCTGGTCCTGGTGACATCCAGATGGGGACCAGAGTCATCGGGTCAGGATGAGGCCCAGATAGGTTCCAGAGTCATCATGTCCAGGTGAGGCTCAGGTGTGGAACAGAGTCACCAGGTCCCAATGATGCTCAGGTGAGGAACAGAGTCACCAGGTCTGGGTGACGCGCAGATAGGATCAGAGTCACCAGACTTTGCCGAGAGGGGTACCAGATTCACCAGGTCCAGGTGGGGCACAGGTGTTGACCAGAGTCCCCGTTCTGGGAAAGGACAAGGTAAGGACCAGATTCACCAGGTCCAAGAGGCCCACGTGGGGACCTGAGTCACCAGGTATGGGTGAGGCCCAGGTGGCAATAACACTCACCAGGTCCAGGTGAGGCCAACCTGCAGGCTATGCAGTGGAACCATATCCAGATGATGCCCAGGTAGAGACCAGACTTACCAGGTCCAGGTGAGGCCAACCTGCAGGCCATGCAGTGGAACCATATCCTGATGATGCCCAGGTATGGACCAGAATCACCAGGTCCAAATGAGGCCCAGATGGAGCATATTCACTAGGTACAGGTGAGTCCCCTTTAAAGACCAGAGTCACCAGATCTGTTTGAGGCCTAGGGGGTACCAGAATCACCTTGTCCATGTGACATCGAGATGGGGACCAGAGTCACTAGGTCAGGGTGAGGCCCAGAGCGTTTCCAGAGTCATCATGTCCAGGTGAGGCTCAGGTGAGGAACAGAGTCACCAGGTACGAATGATGCCCATGTGAGGACCAGAGTCACCAGATCTGGGAGACGCGCAGATAGGATCAGAGTCACCAGTTGCAGATGAGGCGAAGAAAGGGTCCACAACAAACAGGTCCAGGAGGGGATCAAAGTCACCTGGACTGGGTGAGGCCCAGATGGGGAACAGATTCACCAGGTCCAGGTGAGGCCCAGGTGTTGACCAGAGTCTCCGCGTCTGGGAGAGGACCTGGTAAGGACCAGATTCACCAGGTCCAAGAGGCTCACGTGGGGACCTGAGTCACCAGGTATGGGTGAGGCCCAGGTGGCAACCCCACTCAAGAGGCCCAGGTGAGGCCAACCTGCAGGCCAGAGTTACCAGATCCAAGTGAGGCCCATGTGGGGAGCATGTTCACTAGGTCCCGGTGAGGCCCAGTTGAGGACAAGGGTCACCAGGTCTAGTTGAGGCCTAGACGGGTACCAGATTCACTTGGTCTAGGTGACATCCAGATGGGGACCAGAGTCACCATGTCAGGGTGAGGCCCAGAGGGGATCGAGAGTCATCATGTCAAGGTGAGGCTCAGGTGTGGAACAGAGTATCCAGATCATAATGGTCCTCAGGTGAGGACCAGAGTCACCAGATCTGGGTGAGGCCCAGTTAGGATCAGAGTCACAAGTTCCAGGTGAGGCCAAGAAGGGTTCCACAGCAATCAGGTCCTGGTGGGCAACAAATTAACCAGAACTAGGGGAGGCCCAGATGGGGACCAGATTCACCAGTTCCAGGTGAGGTCCAGGTGGTGACCAGAGTCCCCGGGTCTGGAGAGGACCAGGTAAGGACCAGATTCACCAGGTCCAAGAGGCCCACGTGTGGACCTGTGTCACCAGGTATGGGTGAGGCCCAGGTGGCAACCCCACTCACCAGGTACAGGTGAGGCCAACCTGCAAGCCAGAGTCACCAGATCCAGGTGAGGGCCTAGTGGGTACCGCAGTCACCAGGTAAATGTGAGTCTACAAGAACACCACTGTCGGGATCCCTGGGTGGCACAGGGGTTTGGCGCCTGCCTTTGGCCCAGGGCGCGATCCTGGAGACCCGGGATCGAATCCCACGTCAGGTTCCCGGTGCATGGAGCCTGCTTCTCCCTCTGCCTGTGTATCTGCCTCTCTCTCTCTCTGTGACTATCATAAATAAATAAAAATTAAAAAAAAAAAAAAGAACACCACAGTCCCCAGGTCCAGGTGGGGTTCATGTGGCAAGGAGAGTCAACAGGTCCAGGTGAAACCCAGGTGGGGACCACAGTCACCAGGTCCAGATTGAGGCCTAGGTGAGGGGACGAGGGTCATCAGGACCAGTTGAGACCGAAGTGTGGAGCAAAGTTATCATGTCCATGTGAGGTCCAGGTGGGGACTAGAGTAACCTTGTTCCATTGATGCCAGGTGGGAAATGAGTCAAAAGGTCCATACGAGGCCTAAGTGAGGAGTAGATTCACCAGGTCCTGTTGAGGCACAGTTGAGGACCAGTGTCGCCAACTCCGCGTGAGTCCCAGAGGGGGACCAATCACCGGTTCTGTTGATATCCAGGGGGTGACCAGAGTCACCACGTCAGGGTGAGGCCCAGAGGGGGACGAGAATCACTAGGTGCAGGTGAGGCCCCGATGTGGAACTGAGAAACCAGGTCCCATGATGCCCATATGAGGACCTGAGTCACCAGATCCAGGTGAGGTTCCTGTGGGAACCAGTCACCTCGTCCAGGTGAGGCCCAGGTGAGACCACAGTCACCAGGTCCAGGTGAGGCCCAGGTATATAAGAGAGTGTCCAGGTCCCAATGATGCTCATGTAAAAACCAGAGTTAACAGGTCCAGGAGAGGCTCAAATATAGATCAGAGTCATTGTGTTCCAGGTGAGGCCAGATGGAGACCACAGGAACCAGTTACAGGAGAGCCCCTTATGGGAACCAGAGCCACCAGATCCAGGTGTGGTCCAGGTGGGACCACACTCACAAGGTCCAGGTGACGCACGCGTGGCAATAGGATTCACCAAGTACAGGTGAGGCCCAGGTGGCGAACAGTCACCAGATCCAAGTGAGGACAAGCTAAAGACCAGATTCACCAGGCCCAAGTGAAGCCCAAAGGGTGACCAGAGTCACCAGGTAAGGGTGAGGCCCAGAGGGGTAACCAGAGTAACCAGTTTAGTTTGAGGACCAGAATGGGACCAGAGGTCCCTGGTCAGAGTGAGGCCCAGGTGTGGAATAGAGTATCCAGGTCCCATTGATGCCTGTGTGAGGACCAGAGTCACTAGGGCCATGCAGGCCCAGATGTGGAACAGAATCACTAGGTCCTGGTGAGGCATAGTATAAGACCACAGTCACCAGTATCAGGTGAGCCGCTTGTGGGAACCAGAGCCACTCAATCCAGCTGAGTCCCAGGTCCATGTGAGGCCCACGTCAGGACCAGATTCATCAAGTCGAATTGAGGCATAGCTGGGGACAAGAGTCACCAGGTCTGGGTGCGGCCTAGGTGGGGCAATATTCAGCACTTCTGAGTTAGGTGAAAGTGGGGATGAGAGACACCAGGTCCAGGTGAGGCCAAACTGAGGACCAGAGTCACCAGATCCAGGTAAGGTCCATGTTGGAAAGAGAGTCACCAGGTCCAGGAGAGGTCCAGGTGGGGACCAGTGTCACCAGATCAAGGTGAAGTCCAGGTGGGGACCAGAGTCATCAGATCCAGGTGAAGCCCAGGTTGGGACCAGAGTCACTAGGTCCAGATGAGGCCCAGGTGAGGACCAGAGTTACCAGGTACACGTGAGGCCCCGGTGAGGATCAGAGGCAACTGTTCCATGTGAGGCCGGCTTGGGGACCATGGTCAACAGATCTACTTGAGGCCCAGGTGTAGAACACAGTAACCAGGTCCAGGTGAGTCCCCGGTGTTGACAAGGGTCACCACGTCCAGGTGAGGCCCAGGTGGGGACCAGGATCACCAGGTACAGGGGAGGCCCTTGAAAGAACCAGAATAAACAGTTCGAGGTCAGGCGCAGGTGGAAACCAGTGTCAGCAGGTCCAAGTCAGGCCAAAGTGGGGTTCACAGTCACTAGGGCACAGTGAGTCCCAGAGGGGGACCAGAGTCTCCTGGTCCAGGTGAGGTCCAGTTGTGGAACACAGTCACCGGGTCCCAATTTTGCCCAGTTGAGGACCATGGTCAACAGGGCCAAGTGAGGCCCAGATGGGGACCGGAGTCCCCAAATCCAGGTGAAGCCCCGGTGGGGACCACAGTCACCAGATCCAGGGTAGTCTCAGGTGCATACAACAATCACCATGTACAGGTGTGGCCCAGGTGAAGACCAGAGTTAATATGTCCAGCTGGGTCACTGTTAGTCATCACTGTAACCATATCCTGATGCTACCCAGGTGGGTACCAGAGACACCAGGTCCTGGTGAGGCCCAGGTGGGAACAGAGACATGAGGTCCAGGTGAGGTCCCGATGGGAACCACAGTCACTAGGACAGGTGAGGCCATGCTTAGGGTCAGAGTCACCAGTTACAGGTGAAGCCCAGGTGGAGCCAGAGTCACCTGGTAGAGAAGAGGCCAAAGTCAGGCCCAGAGTTACCAGAATCAAGTCAGTCCCAGTGGGGAATAGAGTAACCATGTCCCGATGATGCCCAGGTAGAACCAGAGTCACCAGGTCCAGAGGAGGCACAGGTGGGGAGCATATTCACGAGGTCCCGGTGAGGCCCAGTTGAGGACCAGTGTCACCAGGTCTAGATGAGGCATAGAGGGGTACCAGATTCACCTGGTCTAGGTGACATCCAGATAGGGACCAGAGTCACCAGGTCAGGGTGAGGCCCAGAGTGGTTCCAGAGTCATCATGTCCTGGTGAGGCTCAGGTGTGGAACAGAGGCACCAGGTCCAATGATGCCCAGGTGAGGACAAGAGTCACCAGGTCTGGGTGACGCACAGATCGGATCAGAGTCACCAGTTCCAGGTGAGGCCAAGAAAGAGTCCACAGCAATCAGGTCCAGGTGGGGAAAAAAGTCACCAGGACTGGGTGAGGCCCAGATGGGGACCAGAATCACCAGGTCCAGGTGAGGCCCAGGTGGTAACCAGAGTCCCTGGGTCTGGGGGAGGTCAGGTATGGACCAGATTCACCAGGTCCAAGAGGTCCACGTGGGGACCTGAGTCACCAGGTATGGGTGACGCCCAGGTGTCAACCCCACTCACCAAGTCCAGGTGAGGCCAACCTGCAGGCCAGAGTCACCAGATCCAGGGGAGGCCCTAGTGGGGACCGGAGTCACCAGGGAAATGTGAGTCTACATGAATACCACAGTCACCAAGTCTAGGTGTGGTTCATGTAGGAAAGAGAGTCACCAGGTCAGGGGAGACCCACATGGGGACCACAGTAACCAGGTCCTGATTGAGGCCTAGGTGGGGAGACCAGAGTCATGATGACCAGTTGAAGCCAAAGTGTGGGGCAAAGTTATCATGTCGAAGTGAAACCCAGGTGGGGAAGAGAGTAACCAAGTCCCATTGATGCCAGGTGGGAAAAGAGTCACAAGGTCCAGACGAGGCCTAAGTGAGGAGTAGATTCACCAGGTCCTGTTGAGGCCCAGTTGAGTGCCAGTGTCCCCAGTTCCGGGTGAGCCCCAGAGGGGGACCAGAGTTTCCCGGTTCTGGTGATATCCAGGTGGGGACCAGAGTCACCACGTCAGAGTGAGGCCCAGAGTGGGACGAGAATCACTAGGTCCAGAGCAGGCCCCGATGGGGAACTGAGAAACCAGGTCCCATAATGTCCATATGAGGACCTGAGTCACCAGATCCAGGTGAGGTCCCTGTGGGAACCAGTCACCTCATGCAGGTGAGGTCCAGGTGGGACGACAGTCGCAAGGTCCAGGTGAGGCGCAGGTGGCAACAGGATTCACCAAGTCCAGGTGAGGCCAAGGTGGCGACCAGTCACCAGATCCAGGTGCGGAACAGATAAGGACCAGATTCTCCAGGCCCAAGTGAAGCCCAACGGGTGACCAGAGTCACCAGGTCAGGGTGAGGGCCAGAGGGGGAACCAGAGTAACCAGTTTAGTTTGAGGCCCAGAATGGGACCAGAGGTCCCTGGTCAAAGTGAGGCCCAGGTGTGGAATAGAGTATCCAGGTCCCAGTGACGCCTGGGTGAGGACCAGAGTCACTATGGCCATGCAGGCCCAGATGGGGAACAGAATCACTAGGTCCTAGTGAGGCATAGAATAAGACCACATTCAGCAGTATCAGGTGTGCCCCTTGTGGGAACCAGAGCCACTCTATCCAGCTGAGTCCCAGGACCATGTGAGGCCCACGTGAGGACCAGATTCATCAGGTCGTATTCAGGCATAGCTGGGGACAAGAGTCACCAGGTCTGGGTGCGGCCTAGGTGGGGCAAGATTCAGCAGTTCTGAGTTAGGTCCAAGTGGGGACGAGAGACACCAGGTCCAGGTGAGGCCAAAATGAGGACCAGAGTCACCAGATCCAGGTGAGGTCCATGTTGGAAAGAGAGTCACGAGGTCCAGGAGAGGTCCAGGTGGAGTCCAGAGTCACGAGATCCAGGTGAAGTCCAGGTGGGGACCAGAGTCACCAGATCCATGTGAAGCCCAGATGGGGACCAGAGTCACTAGGTACAGATGAGGCCCAGGTGAGGACTAGAGTTACCAGGTACACGTGAGGACCCGGTGGGGATCAGAGTCAACAGGTCCATGTGAGGCCGGCTTGGGGACCATGGTCAACAGATCTACTTGAGGCCCAGGTGTGGAACACAGTAAGCAGGTCCAGGTGACTACCCATTGGTGACAGGAGTCACCACGTCCAGGTGTGGCCCAGGTCCGACCAGGATCACCAGGTCCAGGGAAGGCCCTTGAAAGAACCAGAGTCAACAGTTCGAGGTCAGGCGCAGGTGGCAACCAGGGTCAGCAGGTCCAAGTCAGGCCAAAGTGGGGTTCACAGTCACTAGGGCACGGTGAGACCCAGAGTGGGACCAGAGTCACCTGGTCCAGGTGATGTCCAGTTGTGGAACACAGTCTCCGGGTACCAATTTTGCACAGTTGAGGACAATGGTCAACAGGGCCAGTTGAGGCCCAGATGGGGACCGGAGTCCCCAAATCCAGGTGAAGCCAAGGTGGGGACCACAGGCTCCAGATCCAGGGTAGTCTCAGGTGCAGACCAGAATCACCAGGTCCATGTGAGGTGCAGGTGGCAACCACACTCACCCGGTCCCGGTGAGGCCCCTGTGGGGACCAGAGACACGAGGTACATGAGAAGCTTGAAACACTGCAGCCACCAGGTCCACATCATGTCCATGTGGGAACGAGGATCACCAGTTACAGGTGAGGACCAGGTGGGGATCCGACTCACCATGTCCAGGTGAGACCCAGATGGGAACCAGTGTCACCATGTCCTGGTGTGCCCCACGTGAAGACCAGAGTTATTAGGTCCGGCTGGATGAGTGTTAGTGAACAGTGTAACCATATCCTGATGCTACCCAGGTGGGTACCAGAGACACCAGGTCCTGGTGAGGCCCAAGTGTAACTGGAGACATGAGGTCCAGGTGAGGTCCCGATGGGAACCACAGTCACCAGGTCAGGTGAGGCCATGCTTAGGATCAGAGTCACCAGGTACAGGTGAGTCCCAGGTAGACACAGAGTCACCTCTTACAGAAGAGGCCAAAGTCAGGACCAGAGTTACCAGGATCAGGTCAGTCCCAGTGGGTAATACAGTAACCCTGTCCCAATGATGCCCGGGTAGAACCAGAGTCACCAGGTCCATCGAGGCGCAGGTGGGGAGAATATTCACTAGGTCCAGGTGAGGCCCAGATGAAGACCAGAGTCACCAGGTCTAATTGAGGCCTAGAGGGGTACCAAATTCACCTGGTCTAGGGGACCTCCAGATGGGGACCAGAGTCACCATGTCAGGGTGAGGCCCAGAGGGGATCCAGAGTCATCATGTCCAGGTGAGGTTCAGGTGTGGAACAGAGTATCCAGGTCATAATGGTCCACAGGTGAGGACCAGAGTCACCAGATCTGGGTGAGGCCCAGTTAGGAGCAGAGTCACAATTTTCAGGTGAGACCAAGAAGGAGTCCACAGCAATCAGGTCCAGGTAGTGAACAAAGTCACCAGGACTGGGTGAGGCCCAGATGGGGACCAGATTCACCAGGTCCAGGTGATTCCCAGGTGGTGACAAGGGTTACCAGTTCCGGTGAGGACCAGGTAAAGACCAGATAAACCAGGTCCAAGTTAGGCCCACGTGGGACCTGTGTCGCCAGGTATGGGTGAGGCCCAGGTGGCAAGCCCACTCTCCAGGTCCAGGTGAGGCCAACCTGCAGGCCATGCAGAGGAACCATGTCCCGATGATGCCCAGGTAGGGACCAGAGTTACCAGGTCAAGAAGAGGCCACCATGTAGACCATTATTTGGAACCATGTCCCGATGTTGCCCACGTAGGGACCAGAGTCACCAGGTCCAAATGAGGCCCAGATGGAGCATATTCACTAGGTCCAGGTGAGGCCCAGTTGAGGACCAGAGTCACCAGATCTGGTTGAGGCACAGAGGGGTACCAGATTCACCTGGTCTACGTGACATCCAGATGGGGACCAGAGTAACCATGTCAGGGTGAGGCCCAGAGGGGATCCAGAGTCATCATGTCCAGGGGAGGCTCAGGTGTGGAACAGAGTATCCAGGTCCTAATGGTCCACAGGTGAGGACCAGAGTCACTAGATCTGGGAAAGGCCCAGTTAGGATCAGAGTCACCAGTTCCAGGTGAGACCAAGAAGGTGTCCACAGCAATCAGGTCCATGTGGGGAACAAAGTCAGGTCTAGGTGATGCCCAGGTGGTGACCAGATTTACCATTTTCGGGTGAAGACTAGGTAAGGACCAAATTCACCAGGTCCAAGTGAGGCCCACGTGGGGACCTGTGTCACCAGGCATGGGTATGACCCAGGTGGGAACTCCACTCACGAGGTCAAGATGAGGCCAACCATCAGGCCAAGCAGAGGAACCGTGTCCCGATGAAACCCAGGTAGGGACCAGAGTTACCAGGTCCAGGTGAGGCAAACCAGCAGGCCATGCAGTGGAACCATTTCCCGATGATGCCCAGTGAGTGACCAGAGTCTCCAGGTACAAATGAGGCCCAGATGGAGCATATTCACTAGGTCCAGATGAGGCCCAGTTGAGGCCAAAGTCACCAGATCTGGTTGAAGCCTAGAGGGGTACCAGAATCACCTGGTCCAGGTGACATCCAGAATTGGACCAGAGTCACCAGGTCAGGGTGAGGCCCAGAGAGTTTCCAGAGTCATCATGTCCAGGGGAGGCTCAGGTGTGAAACAGAGTAATCAGGTACCAATGATGCCCAAGTGAGGACGAGAGTCACCAGGTCTGGGTGACACACAGATAGGATCAGAGTCACCAGTTCCAAGTGAGGCCAAGATAGAGTCCACAGCAATCAGGTCCAAGTGGGGAACAAAGTCACCAGGACTGGGTGAGGCACAGATGGGGACCAGATTCTCCAGGCCCAGGTGAGGCCAAAGTGTTGACCAGAGTCCCCGGGTCTGGGAGAGGACCAGGTAAGGGCCAGATTCACCAGATCCAAGAGGCCCACGTGGGGACGTGGTCACCAGGTATGTGTGATGCCCAGGTGGGAACGCCACTCACCAGGTCCAGGTGAGGCCAACTTGCAGGCCAGAGTCACCAGAACAGGTGAGGCCCCAGTGGGGACCGGAGTCACCAGGTAAATGTGAGTCTACAAGAACACCACAGTCACCAGGTCTAGGTGTGTTTCATGTGGGAACGAGAGTCCCCAGGTCCAGGTGAGACCCAGGTGGGGACCACAGTCACCAGGTCAGAATTGAGGCCTAGGTGGGGGGACCAGATTCATCAGGAGCAGTTGAGGCCAAAGTGTTGAGCAAAGTTATCATGTCCAGTAGAGGCATAGGTGGGGAACAGAGTAACCATGTCCCATTGATGCCAGGTGGGAAAAGAGTCACAAGGTCCGGACGAGGCCTAAGTGAGGAGTAGATTCACCAGGTCCTGTTGAGGCCCATTTGAGGACCAGTGTCCCAAGCTCTGGGTGAGTCCCAGAGGGGGACCAGAATCACCCGGTTCTGGTGATATCCAGGTGGGGACCAGAGTCACCACGTCAGGGTGAGGCCCAGAGCGGGACGAGAATCCCTAGGTCCAGGTGAGGCCCCAATGTGGACCTGAGAAACCAGGTCCAATGATGCCCATATGAGGACCTGAGTCACCAGGTCCAGGTGAGGTCCCTGGGGAACCAGTTACCTCGTCCAGGTGAGGCCCAGGTGGGACCACACTCACCAGGTCCAGGTGAGGCCAAGTTATATAAGAGAGTATCCAGGTCCCAATGATGCCCAGGTAAGGACCAGAGTCCACAGGTCCAGGAGAGGCCCAAATATGGATCAGAGTCATTGTGTTCTAGGTGAGGCCAGAAGGAGACCACAGGAACCAGGACCAGGAGAGCGCCATATGGGAACCAGAGCCACCAGATCCAGGTGAGGTCCAGGTGGGACCACAGTCACAAGGTCCAGGTGAGGCGCAGGTGGCAACAGGATTCACCAAGTCCAGGTGAGCCCCAGGTGGCGACCTGTCACCAGATCCAGGTGTGGACCAGCTAAGGACCAGATTCACCAGTCCCAAGTGAAGCCCAAGGGGTGACCAGAGTCACCAGGTAAGGGTGAGGCCCAGAGGGATAACCAGAGTAACCAGTTTAGTTGAGGAACAGAATGGGACCAGAGGTCCCTGGTCAGAGTGACACCCTGGTGTGGAATAGATTATCCAGATCCCAATGATGCCTGGGTGAGGACCAGAGTCACTAGGGTCATGCAGGCGCAGATGGGGAACAGAATCACTAGGTCCTGGTGAGGCATAGAATAAGACCAGAGTCACCAGAATCAGGTGAGCCCCTTGTGGAAACCAGAGCCACTCAATCCAGCTGAGTCCCACGTCCATGTGAGGCCCACGTGAGGACAAGATTCATCAGGTCGAATTGAGGCATAGCTGGGGACAAGAGTCACCAGGTCTGGGTGCGGCCTAGGTGGGGCATGATTCAGCAGTTCTGAGTTAGGTGAAAGTGGGGATGAGAGACACCAGGTCCAGGAGAGGCGAAAATGAGGACCAGAGGCACCACATCCAGGTGAGGTCCATGTTGGAAAGAGAGTCACCAGGTCCAGGAGAGGTCCAGTTGGGACCAGAGTCACCAGATCCAGGTGAAGTCCAGGTGGGGACCAGAGTCACCAGAATCAGGTGAAGCCCAGGTGGGGACCAGAGTCTCTAGGTCCAGATGAGGCCCTGGTTAGGACCAGAGATACCCGGTACACGTGAGGCCCCGGTGGGGATCAGAGGCAACAGGTCCATGTGAGGCCGGCTTGGAGACCAGGGTCAACAAGTCTACTTGTGGCCCAGATGTGGAACAAGGTAAGCGGGTCCAGGTGAGTCCCCGGTGGTGACAAGAGTCACCACGTCCAGGTGAGTCCCAGGTGGGGACCAGGATCAGCAGGTACAGGGTAAGCCCTTGAACGAACCAGAGTCAACAGTTCGAGGTCAGGCGCAGGTGGCAACCAGCGTCAGCAGTTCCAAGTCAGGCCAAAGTTGGATTCACAGTCACTAGGGCACGGTGAGACCTTGAGGGGGACCAGAGTCACATGGTGCAGGTGAGGTCCAGTTGTGGAACACAGTCACCGGGTCCCAATTGTGCCCAGTTGAGGACCGTGGTCATCAGGGCCAGATGAGGCCCAGATGGGGACCGGAGTCCCCAAATCCAGGTGAAGCCCAGGTGGGGACCACAGTCACCAGATCCAGGGTAGTCTCAGGGGCAGACATGAATCAGCAAAGTCCAGGTGAGGTGCAGGTGGCAACCACACTCACCAGGTCCCGGTGAGGCCCTGGTGGGGACCAGAGCCACGAGGTGCATGAGAAGCTAGAAACACTGCAGCCACCATGTCCACATGATGTCCATGTGGGAACGAGAATCACCAGTTACATTGAGGCACAGTTGTGGATCAGACTCACCATGTCCAGGTGAGACCCATGTGGGAACCAGTGTCACCATGTCCAGGTGTTCCCCAGGTGAAGACCACAGTTAATAGGTCCGGGTGGGTCACTGTTAGTGAACAGTGTAACCATATCCTGATGCTACCCAGGTGGGGACCAGAGACACCAGGGCCTGGTGAAGCCCAGGTGGGACAAGAGACATGAGGTTCAGGTGAGGTCCCGATGGGAACCACAGTACCAGATCAGGTGAGGCCATGCTTAGGTCAGAGTCACCAGTTGCAGGTGAGGCCCAGGTTGAATCAGAGTCACCTGGTAGAGAAGAGGTCAAAGTCAGGACTAGAGTTACCAGGATCAGGTCAGTCCCAGCGGGGAATAAAGTAACCATGTCCCGATGATGCCCAGGTAGAACCAGAGTCACCAGGTCCAGATGAGGCGCAGGTGGGGAGCATGTTCACTAGGTCCCGTTGAGGCCCAGTTGAGGACCAGAATCACCAGGTCTAGTTGAGGCATAGAGGGGTACCAGATTCACCTGGTATTGGTGATATCCAGATGGGGACCAGAGTCACCATGTCAGGCTGAGGCCCAGAGGGGATCCAGAGTCATCATGACCAGGTGAGGCTCAGGTGTGGAGCAGAGTATCCAGGTCATAATGGTCCACAGGTGTTGACCAGAGTGACCAGATCTGGTGAGGCCAGTTAGAATCAGAGGCACCAGTTCCAGCTGAGGCCAATAAGGATTTCACAGCAATCTGGTCCAGGTGGGGAACAAAGTCACCAGGACTGGGTGAGGCCCAGATGGGGACCAGATTCACAAGGTCCAGGAGATTCCATGATGATGACCAGAGTTACCAGTTCCGGGTGAGGACAAAGTAAGGACCATATTCACCAGGTCCAAGTGAGGCCCACGTGGGGACCTGTGTCACCAGGTATGGGTGAGGCAAGGTGGCAACCCCACTCACCAGGTCCAGGTGAGGCCAACCTGCAGCCCATGCAGAGGAACGGTGTCACGATGATGCCCAGGTAGGGACTGGATTTACCAGGTCCAGGTGAGGCCAACCTGCAGCCATGCAGTGGAACCATGTCCCGATGATGCCCAAGTAGGCACCAGACTTACCATGTCCAGGTAAGGCCCAGATAGAGCATATTCACTAGGTCCAGGTGAGGCCCAGTTCAGGACCAGAGGCACCAGATCTCGTTGAGGACTAGAGGGGTACCGGAATCACCTGGTCCAGGTGATATCCAGATGGGTACAGAGTCACCAGGTCAGGGTGAGGCCCAGAGAGGTTCCAGAGTCATCATGTCCAGGTGAGGCTCAGGTGTGGAACAGAGTATCCAGGTCATAATGGTCCACAGGTGAGGACCAGAGTCACCAGATCTGGGTGAGGCCCAGTAAGGTTCAGAGTCACCAGTTCCAGTTGAGGCCAAGAGGAGTCCACAGCAATCAGGTTCAGGTGGGGAAGAAAGTCATCAGGACTGGGTGAGGACCAGAGGGGGACCAGATTCACCAGTTCCAGGTGATTCCCAGGTGGTGACCAGGGTTACCAGGTCCGTGTGAGTACCAGGAAAGGACCAGATTCACCAGGTCCAAGTGAGGCCCACGTGGGGACCTGTGTCACCAGGTATGGGTGAGCCCCAGGTGGCAACCCCACTCACTAGGTCCAGGTGAGGCCAACCTGGAGGCCATGCAGAGGAACCGTGTCCCGGTGATGCCCAGGTAGGGACCAGAGTTACAAGGTCCAGCTGAGGCCAACCTGCAGGCCATGCAGTGGATCCATGTCCCGATGATGCCCAGGTAGGGACCAGAGTCACCAGGTCCAACTGAGGTCCAGATGGAGCATATTCACTAGGTCCAGGTGAGGCCCAGTTGACGACCAGAGTCCCCAGACCTAGTTGAGGCCTAGAGGGGTCCCAGAGTCACCTGGTCCAGGTGACATCCAGATGGAGACCAGAGTCACCAGGTCAGGGTTAGGCCCCGAGTGGTTCCAGAGTCATCATGTCCAGGTGAGGCTCAGGTGTGGAACAGAGTCACTAGGTACCAATGATGCCCAGGTGAGGACCAGAGTGACGATGTCTGGGCAACGCGCAGATAGGATCAGAGTCGCCAGGTCCAGGTGAGGCCAAGAAGGAGTCCACAGCAATCAGGTCCAGGTGGGGAACAAAGTCACCAGGACTGGGTGAGGCCCAGATGGGGAACAGATTCATTCACCATGTCCAGGTGAGGCCCAGGTGGTGACCAGAGTCCCCGGGACTGGGAGAGGACCAGGTTCCGGACCAGATTCACCAGGTCCAAGTGGCCCACGAGTTGACCTGTGTCACCACGTATGGGTGATGCCCAGGTGGCAACCCCACTCACCAGGTACAGGTGAGTCCAACCTGCAGGCCAGAGTCACGAGGTCCAGGTGAGGCCCTAGTGGGGACAGGAGTCACCAGGTAAAGGTAGGTCTACAAGAACATCACAGTCACCAGGTCCAGGTGTGGTTCATGTGGGAACTTAGTTACCAGGTCCAGGTGAGACCCAGGTGGGGACCACAGTCACCAGGTCCAGATTGAGGACAAGGTGAAGCGATCAGTGTCATCAGAAGCAGTTGAGGCCAAAGTGTGGAGCAAAGTTATCATGTCCAGATGAGGCCCAGGTGTGGAACAGAGTAACAATGTCCCATTGATACCAGGTGCGAAAAGAGTCACAAGGTCCAGACGAGGCCTAAGTGAGGAGTAGATTCACCAGGTCCTGTAGAGGCCCAGTTGAAGACCAGTGTCCCCAGCTCCAGGTGAGTCCCAGAGGGGGACCATAGTCACCCGGTTCTGGTGATATCCAGGTGTGGACCAGAGTCACCACGTTAGAGTGAGGCCCAGAGGGGGACGAGAATCACTAGGTCCAGGTGAGGCCCCGATGTATAACTAAGAAACCAGGTCCCATGATGCCCATATGAGGACCTGAGTCACCAGGTCCAGTTGAGGTCCCTGTGGGAACCAGTCACCTCGTCCAGGTGAGGCCCAGGTGGGACCACTGTCACCAGTTCCTGGTGACGCCCAGGTATATAAGAGAGTATCCAGGTCCCAATGATGCCTAAGTAAGGACCTGAGTCAACATGTCCAGGAGAGGCCCAAATATGGATCAGAGTCATTTTGTTCCTGGTGAGGCCAGATGGAGACCACAGGAACCAGGTCCAGGAGAGCCCCATATGGGAACCAGAGCCACCAGATCCAGGTGAGGTACAGGTGGGACCACAGTCACAAGGTCCAGGTGAAGCGCAGGTGGCAACAGGATTCACCAAGTCCAGGTGAGGCCCAGGTGGCGACCTGTCACCAGATCCAGGAGTGGACCAGCTAAGGACCAGATTCACCAGGCCTAAGTGAAGCCCAAGGGGTGACCAGAGTCACCAGGTAAGGGTGAGTCCCAGAGGGGAACCACAGTAACCAGTTTAGTTTGAGGCCCAGAATGGGACCAGAGGTCTCTGGTCAAAGTGAGACCCAGATGTGGAATAGAGTATCCAGGTCCCAATGATGCCTGGGTGAGGACCAGAGTCACTAGGGCCATGCAGGCCCAGATGGGGAACAGAATCACTAGGTCCTGGTGAGGCAGAGAACAAGACCACAATCACCAGTATCAGGTGTTCCCCTTGTGGAAACCAGAGCCACTCTATCCAGCTGAGTCCCAGGTCCATGTGAGCCCCACGTCAGGACCAGATTCATCAGGTCGAATTGAGGCATAGCTGGGGACAAGAGTCACCGTGTCTGGGTGCGGCCTAGGTGGGGCAAGATTCAGCAGTTCTGAGTTAGGTCAAAGGGGGATGAGAGACAACAGGTCCAGGTGAGGCCAAACTGAGTATCAGAATCACCAGATCCAGGTGAGGTCCATGTTGGAAAGAGAGTCACCAGGTCAGGAGAGGTCCAGTTGAGGACCAGAGTCACCAGGTCAAGTTGAGGCCTAGAGGGATACCAGATTCACCTAGTCTAGGTGACATCCGGATGTGGACCAGAGTCATCAAATCAGGGTGAGGCCCAGAGGGGATCCAGAGTCATCATGTCCAGGTGAGGCTCAGGTGTGGAACAGAGTACCCAGGTCATAATGGTCCATAGGTGAGGACCAGAGTCACCAGATCTGGGTGAGGCCCAGTTAAGCTCAGAGTCACCAGTTCCAGGTGAGGCCAAGAAGGAGTCCACAGCAATCAGTTCCAGGTGGGGTGACAAAGACACCAGGACTGGATGAGGACCAGATGGGGACCAGATTTACCAGGTTCATGTGATTCCCAGGTGGTGACCCGAGTTAGGATTTCCGGGTGAGGACCAGGTAAGGTCCAGATTCACCAGGCCCAAGTGAGGCCCACGTGGGGACCTGTGTCACCAGGCATGTGTGAGACCAAGGTGACAACGCCACTCACCTGGTCCAGGTGAGGCCCACCTGCAGGCCATGCAGAGGAACCATGTCCCGATGATGCCCAGGTAGGGACTAGAATTACCAGGTCCAGGTAAGGCCAACCTCCAGGCCATGTGTGGAACAATGTCCCGATGATTCCCAGGTAGAGACCAGAGTTACCAGGTCCAGGTGAGGCCAACCTGCAGGCCATGCAGTGGAACCATGTCCCGATGATGCCCAGGTAGGGACCAGAGTCACCAGGTCCAAATTAGGCCCTGATGGAGCATATTCACTAGGTCCAGGTGTGGCCCACTTGAGGACCAGAGTCACCAGATCTGGTTGAGACCTAGAGGGGTACCAGAATCACCTGGTCCAGGTGACATCCAGATAGGGTCCAGAGTCACCAGATCAGGGTGAGGCCCAGAGAGGTTCCATAGTCATCATGTCCAGGTGAGGCTCAGGTGTGGAATGGAGTCACCAGGTACCAATGATGCCCAGGTGAGGACCAGAGTCACCAGGTCTGGGTGACGCGCAGATAGGATCAGAGTCACCAGTTCTAGTTGAGGCCAAGAAAGAGTCCAAAGCAATCAGGTCCAGGTGGGGAAAAAAGTCACCAGGACTGGGTGACCAGAGTCCCCGGGTCTGGGACAGGACCAGGTAAGGACCAGATTAACAGGTCCAAGAGGCCCACGTGGGGACCTGAGTCACCAGGTTTGGGTGATGTCCAGGTGGCAACCTCACTCACCAGGTCCAAGTGAGGCGAACCTGCAGGCCAGAGTCACCAGATCCAGGTGAGGCCCTAGTGGGGACCCGAGTCACCAGGTAAATGTGAGTCTACAGGAAAACCACAGTCACCAGGTCCAGGTGTGGTTCATGTGGGAACGAGAGTCACCAAGTCCAGGTGAGACCCTGGTCGGGACCACAATCACAAGGTCCAGATTGAGGCTTAGGTGGGGGGACCAGAGTCATCAGGACCAGTGTGGAGCCAAAGTGTGGAGCAAAGTTATCATGTCGAGGGTAGGCCCATGTGGGGAACAGAGTAACCATGTCCCATTGATTCCAGGTGGGAAAAGAGTCACAAGGTCCAGACGCGGCCTAAGTGAGGAGTAGATTCACCAGGTCCTGTTGAGGCCCAGTTGAGGACCAGTGTCCCCAGCTGAGGGTGCGTCCTTGAGGGGGACTAGAGTCACCCGGTCCTGGTGATATCCAGGTGGGGAGCAGAGTCACCACGTCAGGGTGAGGCCAAGAGCGGGAGGAGAATCACTAGGTCCAGGTGAGGCCCCGATGTGGAACTGAGAAACCAACTCCCTAGATGCCCATATGAGGACATGAGTCACCAGGTCCAGGTGATGTCCGGGTGTGAACCAGTCACCTCATCCAGATGAGGCCCAGGTGGGACCACAGTCACCAGGTCCAGGTGAGGTCCAGGTATATAAGAGAGTATCCAGGTCCCAATGATGCCCAGGTAAAGACCAGAGTCAACAGGTCCAGGAGAGGCCCAAATACGGATCAGAGTCATTGTGTTCCAGGTGAGGCCAGATGGAGACCACAGGAACCAGGTCCAGGAGAGCCAATATGGGAAGCAGAGCCAGCAGATCCAGGTGAGGTCCAGGTGGGATCACAGTCACAAGGTCCAGGTGAGGCGCAGGTGGCAACAGGATTCACCAAGTGCAGGTGAGGCCCAGGTGCCGAACAGTCACCAGATCCAGGTGCGGACCAGCTAAAGACCAAATTTAACAGGCCCAATGAAGCCAAGGGGTGACTAGAGTCACCAGGTAAGGGTGAGGCCAGAGGGGGAACCAGAATAACCAGTTTAGTTTGAGGCCCAGAATGGGACCAGAGGTCTCTGGTCAAAGTGAGGCCCAGGTGTGGAATAGAGTATCCAGGTCCCAATCATGCCCGGGTGAGGACCAGAGTCACTAGGTCCATGCAGGCCCAGATTGCGAAAGAATCACTAGGTACTGGTGAGGCACAGAATAAGACAACAGTCAGTAGTGTCAGGTGAGCCCCTTGTGGGAACCAGAGCAACTCTATCCAGCTGAGTCCCAAGTCCATGTGAGGCCCACGTGAGGACCAGATTCATCAAGTCGAATTGAGGCATAGCTGGGGACAGGAGTCACCAGATCTGGGTGCGGCCTAAGTGGGGCAAGATTCAGCAGTTCTGAGTTACGTCAAAGTGGGGACAAGAGACACCAGGTAAGGGTGATGCCAAACTGAGGAGCAGAGTCACCAGACCCAGGTGAGGTCCATGTTGGAAAAAGAGTCACCAGGTCCAGGTGACGCCCAGGTGGGGACCAGGATCACCAGGTACAGGGGAGGCCTTTGAAAGAAGCAGAGTCAACAGTTCGAGGTCAGGTGCAGGTGGCAACCAGGGACAGAAGGTGCAAGTCGGGCCAAAGTGGGGTTCACAGTCACTAGGGCACGGTGAGACCCAGAGGGGGACCAGAGTCACCTGGTCCAGGTGAGGTCCAGTTGTGGAACACAGTCACCGGGTCCCAAATTTGCCCAGTTGAGGATCATGGTCAACAGAGCCAGGAGTGCCCATATGGGGCCCAGAGTCCCCAAATCCAGGTGAAGCCCAGGTGGGGACCACAGTCACCAGATCCAGGGTAGTCTCGGTTGCAGACCAGAATCACCAGGTCCAGGTGATGTGCAGGTGGCAACCACACTCACCAGGTCCCGGTGAGACCCTGGTGGGGACCAGAGTCACGAGGTACATGGGAAGCTAGAAACACTGCAGACACCAGGTCCACATGATGTCCATGTGGGAACGAGAATCACCAGTTACAGGTGAGGACCAGGTGGCTATCCGACTCACCATGTCCAAGTTAGACCCAGGTGGGAACCAGTGTCACGATGTCCAGGTGTGGCCCAGGTGAAGACCAGAGTTTATAGGTCCGGCTGGGTCACTGTTAGTGAACAGTGTAACCATATCCTGATGCTACCCAGGTTGGTACCAGAGACACCATGTCCTGGTGAGGCCCAGGTGGGACCAGAGACATGAGGTCCAGGTGAGGTCACGATGGGAACCACAGTCACCAGGTCAGGTGAGGCCATGCTTAGGATCAGAGTCCCCAGTTAGAGTTGAGGCCCAGGTGGAGCCAGAGTCACCTGGTAGAGAAAATGTCAAGGTCCGGAATAGTGTTACCAGGATCAGGTCACTCCCAGTGGGGAATAGAGTAACCATGAACCGATGATGCCCACGTAGAACCAGAGTCACCATGTCCAGACGAGGCGCAGTTGGGGAGCATATTCACTAGGTCCCGGTGAGGCCCAGTTGAGGACTAGAGACTCCAGGTTTGGTTGAGGCCTAGAGGGCTACCAGATTCACCTGGTCTAGGTGACATCCAGATGGGGACCAGAGTAACCATGTCAGAGGGAGGCCAGAGTGGATCCAGAGTCATCATGTCCAGGTGAGGCTCAGGTGTAGAACAGAGTATCCAGGTCGTAATGATCCACAGGTGAGGACCAGAGTCAGCAGATCTGGGTGAGGCCCAGTTAGGATCAGAGTCACCAGTTCCAGGTGAGGCCAAGAAGGAGTCCACAGCAATCAGGTCCAGGTGGGGAACAAAGTCACCAGGACTGAGTGAGGCCCAGATGGGGACCAGATTCACCAGGCCCAGGGGATTCCCAGGTGGTGACCAGGTTACGAGTTCCGGGTGAGGACCAGGTAAGGACCAGATTCACCAGGTCCAAGTGAGGCCCACGTGGGGCCCTTGTACCAGGTATGGGTGAGGCCAGGTGGCAACCCCACTCACCAGGTCCAGGTGAGGTCAACCTGCAGGCAATGCAGAGGAAGCGTGTCCTGATGATGCCCAGGTCGGGACCAGAGTTACCAGGTCCAGGTGAGGCCAACCTGCAGGCCATGCAGTGGAACCATGTCCCGATGATACCCAGGTAGGGACCAGAGTCACCAGGTCCACATGAGGCCCAGATGGAGCATATTCACTAGGTCCAGGTGAGGCCCAGTTGAGGACCAAAGTCACTAGATCTGGTTGAGACTTGAGGGGTACAAGAATCACCAGGTCCAGGTGACATCCAGATGGGGACCAGGGTCACCAGGTCTGGGTGAGGCCCAGAGAGGTTCCAGTGTCATCATGTCCAGGTGAGGCTCAGGTGTGGAGCAGAGTATCCAGGTCATAATGGTCCACAGGTGAGGACCAGAGTCACCAGATCTGGTTGAGGCCCAGTTAGGTTCAGAGTCACCAGTTCCAGGTGAGGCCAAGTATTAGTCCACAGAAATCAGGTCCAGGTGGGGAACAAAGACACCAGGACTGGGTGAGGCCCAGATGGGGACCAGATTCAACAGGTCCAGGTGATTCCCAGGTGGTGACAAGGGTTACCAGTTCTCGGTGAGGACCAGGTAAGGACCAGATTCACCATGTCCAAGGGAAGCCCCCGTGGGACCTGTGTCACCAGTTATGGGGAGACCCAGGTGGCAACCTCACTCACCAGGTCCAGGGAAGGCCAAACTGAAGGCCATGCAGAGGAACCGTGTCCCGATGATGGCCATGTAGGGACCAGAGTTACGAGGTCCAGGTGAGGCCAACCTGCATGCAATGCAGTGGAACCATGTCCCGATGATGCCCAGGTAGGGACCAGAGTCACCAGGTCCAAATGAGGCCCACATGGAGCATATTCACTACGTCCAGGTGAGGCCAAGTTGAGGACCAGAGTCACCAGATCTGGTTGAGCCCTAGAGGGGTACCAGAATCTCCTAGTCCAGGTGACATCCAGATGGGGACGAGAGTCACCAGGTCAGGGTGAGTCCCAGAGAGGTTCCAGAGTCATTATGTCCAGGTGAGGCTCAGCTGTGGAACAGAGTCACCAGGTACAAATGATGCCCAGGTGAGGACCAGAGTCACCAGGTCTGGGTGATGCGCAGATAGGATCAGAGTCACCAGTTCCAGGTGAGGCCAAGAAAGAGTCACAGCAATCAGGTCCAGGTGGTGAACAAAGTCACCATGACTGGGTGAGTCCCAGATGGGGACCATATTCACCAGGTCCAGGTGAGGTCCAGGTGGTGACCAGAGTCCCCGAGTCAGTCAGAGGACCAGGTAAGGACCAGATTCACCAGGTCCAAGTGAGGCCCACGTGAGGACTTGAGTCACCAGGTATGGGTGAGACCCAGGTGTCAACCGCACTCACCAGGTCCAGGTGAGGGAAACCTGCAGGCCATGCAGAGGAACCATGTCCCGATGATGCCCAGGTAGGGACTAGAGTTACCCGGTCCACGTGAGGCCAACCTGAAGGCCATGCAGTGGAACCATGTCCCGATGATGCCCAGGTAGGGACCAGAGTTACCAGGTCAAGGTGAGGCCAACCTGCAGGTCATGCAGTGGAGCCATGTCCCGATGATGCCCAGGAAGGGACAAGAGTCACCAGGTCCAAATGAGGCCCAGATGGAGCATATTCACTAGGTCCACGTGAGGCCCAGTTGAGGACCAGAGTCACCAGATCTGGTTGAGGCCTAGAGGGGTACCAGAATCACCTGGTACAGGTGACATCCAGATGGGGACCAGAGTCATCAGGTCAGGGTGAGGCCCAGAGTGGCTCCAGAGTCAACATGTCCAGGTGAGTGTCAGGTGTGGAACACAGTGTCCAGGTCATAGTGGTCCAGAGGTGAGGACCAGAGTGACCAGATCTGGGTGACGCGCAGATAGGATCAGAGTCACCAGTTCCAGGTGAGGCCAAGAAAGAGTCCACAGCAATCAGGTCCAGGTGGGGAACACAGTCACCAGGACTGGTTGAGGCCCAGATGGGGACCAGATTCAACAAGTCCAGGTGAGGCCCAGGTGGTGACCAGAGTCCCCGGGTCTGGGAGTGGACCAGGTAAGGACCAGTTTCACCAGGTCCAAGAGGCCCACATGGGGAACAGTCACAAGGTACGGGTTGCACTCCACTCACCAGGTCCAGGTGAGGCCAACCTTCAGGCCAGAGTCACCAGATCCACGTGAGGCCCTAGTGGGGACCGGAGTCACCAGGTAAATGTGCGTCTACAGGAACCCCACAGTCACCAAGTCCAGGTGTGGTCATGTGGGAACGAGAGACACCAGGTCCAGGTGAGACCCAGGTGGGGACCACAGTCACCAGGTCCAGATTGAGGCCTAGGTGGGGGGACCAGAGTCATCAGGACCAGTTGAGGCCAACGTGTGGAGCAAAGTTATCATGTCCAGGTGAGGCCCAGGTGGGGAACAGAGTAACCATGTCCCATTGATGCCAGGTGTGAAAAGAGTCACAAGGTCCCGGTGAGGCGCAGGTGGCAACAGGATTCACCAAGTCCAGGTGAGGCCCAGGTGGCGACCAGTCACCAGATCCATGTGAGGACAAGCTAAGGAGGAGATTCACCAGGCCCAGGTGAAGCCGAAGGGGTGACCATGTCACCAGGTAAGGGTGAGCCCCAGAGGGGGAACCAGAGTAACCAGTTTAGTTTGAGGCCCAGAATGGGACCAGAGGTCCCTGGTCAAAGTGAGGCCCAGGTGTGGAATAGAGTATCCAGGTCCCAATGATGCCTGGGTGAGGACCAGAGTCACTGGGGCCATGGAGGCCCAAATGGGGAACAGAATCACTTGGTCCTGGTGAGGCATAGAATAAGACCACAGTCAGCAGTATCAGGTGAGCCCCTTGTGGGAACCAGAGCCACTCTATCCAGCTGAGTCCCAGGTCCATGTGAGGCCCACGTGAGGACCAGATTCACCAGGTCGAATTGAGGCATAGCTGGGGACAAGAGTCACCAGGTCTGCGTGCGGCCTAGGTGGGGCAAGATTCAGCAGTTCTGAGTTAGGTCCAAGTGGGGACGAGAGACACCAGGTCCATGTGAGACCAAACTGAGGACCAGTGTCACCAGATCCAGGTGAGGTCCATGTTGGAAAGAGAGTCACCAGGGCCAGGAGAGGTCCAGGTGGGGACCAGAGTGACCAGATCCAGGTGAAGTCCCGGTGGGGACCAGAGTCAACAGATCCAAGTGAAGCCCAGGTGGGGACCAGAGTCACTAGGTCCAGATGAGGACCAGGTGAGGACCAGAGTTACCAGGTACACGTGAGGCCACGGTGGGAATCAGAGGCAACAGCTCCATGTGAGGCTGGCTTGGGGACCATGGTCAACTGGTGTACTTGAGGCCCATGTGTGGAACACAGTAACCAGGTCCAGGTGAGTCCCCGGTGGTGACAAGAGTCACCCCGTCCAAGTGAGACCCAGGTGGGGACCAGGATCACCAGGTAAAGGGGAGGACCTTGAAAGAACCAGAGTCAACAGTTCGAGGTCAGGCACAGGTTGCAACCAAGGACAGCAGGTCCAAGTCAGGCCAAAGTGGGGTTCAGAGTCATTAGGGCACGGTGAGACCCAGAGGGAGACCAGAGTCACATGGTCCAGGTGAGGTCCGGTTGTGGAACAAAGTCACCGGATCCCAATTTTGCACAGTTGAGGACCATCGTCAACAGGGTCAGGTGTGGCCCAGATGGGTACCGGAGTCCCCAAATCCAGGTAGAGCCCAGGTGGAGACCACAGTCACCAGATCCAGGGTAGTCTCAGGTGCAGACCAGAATCACCAGGTCCAGGTGAGGTGCAGGTGGCCACCACACTCACCAGGTCCCGGTGAGGCCCTGGTGGGGACCAGAGTCACGAGTTACATGAGAAGCTAGAAACACTGAAGCCACCAGATCCACATGATGTCCATGTGGGAACGAGAATCACCAGTTACAGGTGAGGACCAGGTGGGGATCCGACTCACCATGTCCAGGTGAGACCCAGGTGGGAGCCAGTGTCACGATGTCCAGGTATGCCCCAGGTGAAGACTAGAGTTAATAGGTCCGGCTGGGTCACTGTTAGTGAACAGTGTAACGATATCCTGATGCTACACAGGTGGGTAACAGAGACACCAGTTCCTTATGACCCCGAGATGGGACCAGAGCCCTGAGGTCCAGTTGAGGTCCCCACTGGAACCACAGTCACCATGTCAGGTGAGGCCATGCTTTGAATCAGAGTCACAGTTACAGGTGAGGCCCAGGTGGAGCCAGAGTCACCTGGTATAGAAGAGGCCAAAGTCAGAACTAGAGTTACAAGGATCAGGGCAGTCCCAGTGGGGAATTGAGTAACCATGTACCGGTGATGCCCAGGTAGAACCAGAGTCACCAGGTCCAGATGAGACGCAGGTGGGGACCATGTTCACTAGGTCCCTGTGAGGCCCAGTTGAGGACCAGAGTCACCAGGTCAAGTTGAGGCCTAGAGGGGTACCAGATTCACCTGGTCTAGGTGCCGACAAGATGGGGACAAGAGTCAACATGTCAGGGAGAGGCCCAGGGGGGATCCAGAGTCATCATGTCCAGGTGAGTCTCAGATGTGGAACAGAGTATCCAGGTCATAATGGTCCACAGGTGAGGACCAGAGTCACCAGATCTGGGTGAGGCCCAGTTAGGATCAGAGTCAATAGTTCCAGGTGAGGCTAAGAAGGAGACCACAGCAATCAGGTCCATGTGGGGAAAAAAGTCACCAGGACTGGGTGAGGCCCAGATGGGGACACAGATTCACCAGGTCCAGGTGATTCCCAGGTGGTGACCAGAGTTACCAGATTCACCAGGTCCAGGTGATACCCAGGTGGTGACCAGAGTTACCAGATACACCACGTATAAGTGAGGCCCACGTAGGGGCCTGTGTAACCAGGTATGTGTGAGGCCCAAGTGGCAACCCCACTCACCAGGTCCAGGTGAGGCCTACCTGCAGGCCATGCAAAGGAACCGCGTCCCGATAATGCCAAGGTATGGACCAGAGTTACCAGGTCCAGGTGAGGCCAACCTGCAGGCCATGCAGTGGAACCAGATCCCCATGTTGCCCAGGTAGGGACCAGAGTAACCAGGTCCAAATGAGGCCAAGATGGAGCATATTCACTAGGTCCAGCCGAGGCCAAGTTGAGGACCAGAGACACCAGATCTTGTTTAGGCCTAGAGGGGTACCAGAATCACCTGGTCCAGGTGACATCCAGATGGGGACCAGAGTCACCAGGTCAGGGTGAGGCCCAGAGGGGTTCCAGAGTCATCATGTCCAGGTGAGGCTCAGGTGTGGAACAGAGTCACCAGGTACCAATGTTGCCCAGGTGAGGACCAGAGTCACCAGGCCTGAGTCATGCGCAGATAGGATAAGAGTCACCAGTTCCAGGTGAGGCCAAGAAAGAGTCCAAAGCAATCAGGTCCAGGTGGGGAACAAAGTCACCAGGACTGGTTGAGGCCCAGATGGGGAAGAGATTCACCAGGTCCAGGGGAGGCCCAGGTGGTGACCAGAATCCCCGGGTCTGGGAGAGGACCAGGTAAGGACCAGATTCACCAGGTCCAAGAGGCCCACGTGGGGACAGAGTCACCAGGTATGGGTGAGGCCCAGGTGGCAACCAAACTCACCAGGTCCAGGTGAGGCCAACCTGCAGGCCAGAGTCACCAGATCCAGGTGAGGCCCTAGTGGGGACCGGAGTCACCAGGTAAATGTGAGTCTACAAGAACACCACAGTCAACAGGGCCAGGTGTGGTTAATGTGGGAACGAGAGTCCCCAGGTCCAGGTGAGACCCAGGTGGGGACCACAGTCACCAGGTCCAGATTGAGGCCTAGGTGGGGGGACCAGATTCATCAGGACCAGTTGAGCTCAAAGTGTGGAGCAAAGTTATCATGTCCAGGTGAGGCCCAAGTAGGGAACAGAATAACCATGTCCCATTGATGCCAGGTGGGAAAAGAGTCACAAGGTCCAGACGAGGCCTAAGTGAGGAGTAGATTCACCAGGTCCTGTTGAGGCCCAGTTGAGGACAAGTGTCCCCAGCTCCGGGTGAGTCCCAGAGGGGTACCAGAGTCACCCGGTTCTGGTGATGTCCAGGTGGGGACCAGAGTCACCACGTCAGGGTGAGGTCCAGAGGGAGACGAGAATCACTAGTTCCAGGTGAGGCCCCGATGTGGAACTGAGAAACCAGGTCCCATGATGCCCATATGAGGACCTGAGTCACCAGGTCCAGGTGAGGTCCCTGTGGGAACCAGTCACCCCGTCCAGCTGAGGCCAGTTGGGACCACAGTCACCAGGTCCAGGTTAGGCCCAGTTATATAAGAGTGTATCCAGGTCCCAATAATGCCAAGGTGAGGACAGAGTAAACAGGTCCAGGAGAGGCCCAAATATGGATCAGAGTCATTGTGTTCCATGTGAGGCCAGATGGAGACCAGAGGACCCAGTTCCAGGAGAGCCCCATATGGGAACCAGAGCCACCAGATCCAGGTGAGGTCCAGGTGGGACCACTGTCACAAGGTCCAGGGGAGGCGCAGATGGCAACAGGATTCACGAAGCCCAGGTGAGGCCCAAGTGGAGTCCAGTCACCAGATCCAGGTGGGGACCAGCTAAGGACTAGATTCACCAGGGCCAAGTGAAGCCCAAGGGGTGACCAGAGTCACCAGGTAAGGGTGAAGCCCAGAGTGGAACCAGAGTAACCAGTTTAGTTTGTGGCCCAGAATGGAGAGGTCCCTGGTCAAAGTGAGGTCCAGGTGTGGAATAGAGTATCCAGGTCCCAATGATGCCTAGGTGGGTCCAGAGTCCCTAGGGCCATGAGGCCCAGATGGGGAACAGAATCACTAGGTCCTGGTGAGACATAGAATAAGACCACATTCAGCAGTATCAGGTGAGCCCCTTGTGGGAACCAGAGCCACTCTATCCAGCTGAGTCCCAGGTCCATGTGAGGCCCACGTGAGGACCAGATTCATCAGGTCGAATTGAGGCATAGCTGGGGACAAGAGTCGCCAGGTCTGGGTTCGGCTTAGGTGGGGCAATATTCAGAAGTTCTGAGTTAGGTCAAAGTGGGGACGAGAGACACCAGGTCGAGGTGAGGCCAAACTGAGGACCAGAGTCACCAGATCCAGGTGAGGTCCATGTTGGAAAGAGAGTCACCAGGTCCAGGAGAGGTCCAGGTGGGGACCAGAGTCACCAGTTCCAGGTGAAATCCAAGTGGGGACCAGAGCCACAAGATCCAGGTGAAGCCCAGGTGGGGACCAGAGTCACTAGGTCCAGATGAGGCCCAGGTGAGGACCAGAGTTACCAGGGACACGTGAGGCCCCGGTGGGGATCAGAGGCAATAGGTCCATGTGAGGCCGTCTTGGGGACTATGGTCACCAGGTCTACTTGAGGCCCAGGTGTGGAACACAGTAAGCAGGTCCAGGTGAGTCCGTGGTGGTGACTAGAGTCACCACGTCCACGTGAGACCCAGGTGGGGACCAGGATCACCAGGTACATGGGAGGCCCTTGAAAGCACCAGAGTCAACATTTCGAGGTCAGGCGCAGGTGGCAACCAGGGTCAGCAGGCCCAAGTCAGGCCAAAGTGGGGTTCAAAGACATGAGGGCACGATGAGACCCAGAGGGGGACCAGAGTCATGTTGTCCAGGCGAGGTCCAGGTGTGGAAAACAGTCACCGGGTCCCAATTTTGCCCAGTAGAGGACCATAGTCAACAGGGCCAGGTGAGGCCCGGATGGGGACCGGAGTCCCCAAATCCGGGCGAAGCCCAGGTGGGGACCACAGTCACCAGATCCAGGGTAGTCTCAGGTGCAGAACAGAATCAACGGTTCCAGGTGTGGTGCAGGTGGTAACCACACTCACCAGGTCCCGGTGAGTCTTTGGTGGGGACCAGAGTCACGAGGTACATGAGAAGCTAGAAACACTGCAGCCACCAGGTCCACATGATGTCCATGTGGGAACGAGAATCACCAGTTAGAGAGGACCCTTTGGGGATCCGACTCACCATGTCCATGTGAGACCCAGGTGGGAACCAGTGTCATCATGTCCAGGTGTGACCCAGGTGAAGACCAGAGTTAATAGGTCCGGCTGGGTCACTGTTAGTGAACAGTGTAACCATATCCTGATGCTACCCAGGTGGGTACGAGTGACACCAAGTCTTGGTGAGGCCCAGGTGAGACCAGAGACATGAGGACCAGGTGAGGTCCCATGGGCACCACAGACATCAGGTCAGGTGAGTCCATGCTTAGGATCAGATTCAACAGTTACAGGTGAGGCCCAGGTGGAGCCAGAGTCACCTGGTACAGAAGAGCCAAAAGTCAGGACCAGAGTTACCAAGATAAGGTCATTCCCAGTGGGGAATAGAGTAACCATGACCCGATGATGCCCAGGTAGAACCAGAGTCACCAGGTCCAGATGAGGTGCAGGTGGGGATCATATTCACTAGGTCCCGGTGAGGCCCAGTTGAGGACCAGTGTCACCAGGTCTAGTTGAGGCCCAGAGGGGTACCAGATTCACCTGGTCAAGGTGACATACAGATGGGGACCAGAGTCACCAGGTCAGGGTGAGCCCCAGGTGGCAACCCCACTCACCAGGTCCAGGTGAGGCCAACCTGCAGGCCAGAGTCACCAGATCCAGGTGAGTCCCTAGTGGGGACCGGAGTCACCAGGTAAATGTGAGTCTACAGGAACACCACAGTCACCAGGTCCAGGTGTGGTTCATCTGGGAACGAGAGTCACCAGGTCCAGGTTAGACCCAGGTGGGGACCATAGTCACCAGGTCCAGATTGAGGCCTAGGTGGGGGGACCAGAGTCATCAGGACCAGTTGAGGCCAAAGTGTGGAGCAAAGTTATCATGTCCAGGTGAGGCCCAGGTGGGGAACACAGTAACCATTTCCCATTGATGCCAGGTGGGAAAAGAGTCACAAGGTCCAGACGAGGCCTAAGTGAGGAGTAGATTCACCAGGTCCTGTTGAGACCCAGCTGAGAACCAGTGTCCCAAGCTCCGGGTGAGTCCCAGAGGGGGACCAGAGTCCCCCGGTTCTGGTGATATCCAGGTGGGAACCAGAGTCAGCACGTCAGGAAGAGGCCCAGAGGGGGAAGAGAATCACTAGGTCCAGGTGAGGCCCCGATGTGGAACTGAGAAACCAGGTCCCATGATGCCCATATGAGGACCTGAGTCACCAGGTCCAGGTGAGGTCCCTGTGGGAACCAGTCACCTCGTCCAGGTGAGGCCCAAGTGGGACCACAGTCACCCGGTCCAGGTGAGGCCCAGGTATGTAAGAGAGTATCCAGGTCCCAATGATGCCCAGGTAAGGACCACAGTCAACAGGTCCAGGAGAGGTCCAAATATGGATCAGAGTCATTGTGTTCCAGGTGAGGCCAGATGGAGACCACAGGAACCAGGTCCAGGAGAGCCCCATATGGGAACCAGAGCCACCAGATCCAGGTGAGGTCCAGGTGGGGCCACAGTCACAAGGTCCAGGTGAGGCGCAGGTGGCAACAGGATTCACCAAGTCCAGGTGAAGCCCAGGTGGCGACCAGTCACCACATCCATGTACGGACCAGCTAAGGACCAGAATCACCAGGCCCAAGTGAACCCCAAGGGGTGACCAGAGTCACCAGGTAAGGGTGAGGCCCAGAGAGGGAACCAGAGTAACCATTTAGTTTGAGGCCCAGAATGGGACCAGAGGTCCCTGGTCAAAGTGAGGCTCATGTAGGTATAGAGTATCCAGGTCCCAGTGATGCCCGGGTGAGGACCAGAGTCACTAGGGCCATGCAGGCCCAGATGGGGAACAGAATCACTAGGTCCTGGTGAGGCATAGAAACACACCCCAGTCAGCAGTATCAGGTGAGCCCCTTGTGGGAACCAGAGCCACTCTATCCAGCTGAGTCCCAGGTCCATGTGAGGCCCACGTGAGGACCAGATTCATCAGGTCGAATTTAGGCATAGCAGGGGACAAGAGTCACCAGGTCTGGGTGCGGCCTAGGTGGGGCAAGATTCAGCAGTTCTGAGTTAGGTCAAAATGGGCACGAGAGACACCAGGTTCAGGTGAGGCCAAACTGAGGACCAGAGTCACCAGATCCAGGTGAGGTCCATGTTGGAAAGAGAGTCACCAGGTCCAGGAGAGGTCCAGGTGTGGACCAGAGCCACCAGATCCAGGTGAAGCCCAGTTGGAGACCAGAGTCACTAGGTCCAGTTGAGGCCCATGTGAGGACCAGAGTTACCAGGAACACGTGAGGCCTCGGTGGGGATCAGAGGCAACAGGTCCATGTGAGGCCGGCTTGGGGAACATGGTCAACAGGTCTACTTGAGGCCCAGGAGTGGAACATAGTAAGCAGGTCCAGGTGAGTCCTCCGTGGTGAAAAGTGTCACCACGTCCAGGTGAGGCCCTGGTGGGGACCAGGATCACCAGGTACAGGGGAGGACCTTGAAAGAACCAGAGTCAACAGTTCGAGGTCAGGCGCAGGTGGCAACAAGTGTCAGGAGGTCCAAGTCAGGCCAAAGTGGGGTTCACAGTCACTAGGGAACGGTGAGACCCAGAGGGGGACCAGAGTCATGTGGTCCAGGTGAGGTCCAGTTGTGGAACACAGTAACCGGGTCCCAATTTTGCCCAGGTGAGGACCATGGACAACAGGGCCAGGTGAGCCCCAGATGGGGACCGGAGTCCCCAAATCCAGATGAAGCCCAGGTGGGGACCACAGTCCCCAGATCCAGGTTAGGCTCAGGTACAGACCAGAATAACCCGGTCCTGGTGAGGCGCAGGTGGCAACCACACTCACCAGGTCCCGGTGAGTCCCTGGTGGGGAGCAGAGTCACGAGGTACATGAGAAGCTAGAAACACATGGGATCCCTGGGTGGGCAGTGGTTTGGCGCCTGCCTTTGGCCCAGGGCGCGATCCTGGAGACCGGGGATCGAATCCCACGTCGGGCTCCCGGTGCATGGAGCATGCTTCTCCCTCTGCCTGTGTCTCTGCCTCTCTCTCTCTCTGTGACTATCATAAATAAATAAAAATTTAAAAAAAGATGCTAGAAACACTGCGGCCAACAGGTCCACATGATCTCCATGTGGGACGAGAATCACCAGTTACAGGTGAGGACCAGGTGGGGATCCGACTCACCATGTCCAGGTGAGACCCACGTGGGAAACAGTGTCACCATGTCCAGTTGTGGCCCAGGTGAAGACCAGAGTTAATAGGTCCGGCTGGGTCACTGTCAGTGAACAGTGTAACCATATCATGATGCTACCCAGGTGGGTACCAGAGGCACCAGGTCCTGGTGAGGCCCAAGTGGGACCAGAGACATGAGGTCCAGGTGAGGTCCCGATGGGAACCACAGTCACCAGGTCAGGTGAGGCCATGCTTAGGATCAGAGTCACCAGTTACAGGTGAGGCCCAGGTGGAGCCAGAGTCACCTGGTACAGAAGAGGCCAAAGTCAGGACCAGAGTTACCAGGATCAGGTCACTCCAAGTGGGAATAGAGTAACCATGTCCCGATGATGCCAAGGTAGAACCAGAGTCACCAGGCCCAGATGTGGCGCAGGTGGGGAGCATGTTCACTAGGTCCCGTTGAGGCCCAGTTGAGGACCAGAGTCACCAGGTCTAGGTGACCCCTAGAGGGGTACCAGATTCACCTGGTCTGGTGACATCCAGATGGGGACCAGAGTCCCCATGTCAGGCTGAGGCCCAGAGGGGATCGAGAGTCCACATATCAAGGTGAGGCTCAGGTGTGGAACAGAGTATCCAGGTCATAATGGTCCACAGGTGAGGACCAGAGTCACCAGATCTGGGTGAGGCCCAGTTAGCATCAGAGTCAGCAGTTCCAGGTTAGCCAAGAAGGAGTCCACAGCAATCAGGTCCAGGTGGGGAAGAAAGTCAACAGGACTGGGTGAGGCCCAGATGGGGACCAGATTCACCAGGCCCAGGTGATTCCCATGTGGTGACCAGAGTTACCAGTTCCGGGTGAGCACCAGGTAAGCACCAGATTCACCAGGTCCAAGTGAGGCCCACGTGGGGACCTGTGTCACTAGGCAAGGCTGAGGCCCAGGTGACAAACCCACTCACCAGTTCCAGGTGAGGCCAACCTGCAGGCCATGCAGAGGAAACAGGTCCCAAAGATGCTCAGGTAGGCACGAGAGTTACCAGGTCCAGGTGAGGCCAACCTACAGGCCATATAGTGGAACCATGTCCCGATGATGCCCAGGTAGGGACCAGAGTTACCAGGTCCAGGTGAGGCCAACCTGCAGGTCATGCAGTGGAACCATGTCCCGATGATGCCCAGGTAGGGACCAGAGTCACCAGGTCCAAATGAGGCCCAGATGGAGCATATTCACTAGGTCCAGGTGAGGCTCATTTGAGGACCAGAGTCACCAGACCTGGTTGTGGCCCAGAGGGGTACCATAATCCCCTGGTTCAGGTGACATCCATATGGGGACCAGAGTCACCAGGTCAGGTTGATAGAGAGAGGTTCCAGAGTCATCATGTCCAGGGGAGCCTCAGGTATGGAACAGAGTCACCAGGACCAATGATGCCCAGGTGAGGACCAGAGTTACCAGGTACACGAGAGGCCCCGGTGGGGATCAGATGCAACAGGTCCATGTGAGGCCTGCTTGGGGACCATGGTCAACAGGTCTACTTGAGGCTTAGGTGTGGAACACAGTAACCAGGTCTAGGTGAGTAACCGGTGGTGAAAAAGGTTACCACATCCAGGTGAGGCCCAGGTGGCGACCAGGATCACCAGGTCCAGGGGAGGCCCTTGAAAGTACCAGAGTCAACAGTACGACGACAGTCGCAGGTGGGAACCAGGGTCAGCAGGTCCAAGTCAGTCCTAAGTGGCGTTCACAGTCACTAGGGCACGGTGAGACCCAGAGGGGGACCAGAGTCACCTGGTCCAGGTGAGGTCCAGGTGTGGAACACAGTCACCAGGTCCCAATTTTGCCCAGTTGAGTACCATGGTCAACAGGGCCAGGTGAGGCCAAGATGGGGACCGGAGTCCCCAAATCCAGGTGAAGCCCAGGTGGAGACCACAGTCACCAGAACCAGGGTAGTCTCAGGTGCAGACCAGAATCACCAGGTCCAGGTGAGGTGCAGGTGGCAACCACACTCACCAGTGCCCGGTGAGGCCCTGGTGGGGACCAGAGTCACGAGGTACATGAGAAGCTAGAAACACTGCAGCCACCAGGTCCACATGATGTCCATTGGGAATGACAATCACCAGTTACAGTTGAGGACCAGGTGGAGCCAGAGACACCTGGTACAGAAGAGGCCAAAGTCAGGACCAGAGTTACCAGGATCAGGGCAGTCCCAGTGGGGAATAGAGTAACCATGTCCCAATGATTCCCAGGTAGAACCAGAGTCGCCAGTTCCAGATGAGGCGGAGGTGGGGAGCATATTCACTAGGTCCCGGTGAGGCCCAGTTGAGGACCAGAGTCACCAGGTCAAGTTGAGGCCTAGAGGGGTACCAGATTCATCTGGTCTTGGTGACATCCAGATGGGGCCCATGTCTCCATGTCAGGCTGAGGACCAGAGGGGATCCAGAGTCATCATGTCCAGGTGAGGCTCAGGTGTGGAACAGAGTATCCAGGTCATAATGGTCCACAGGTGAGGACCAGAGTCACCAGATCTGGGTGAGGCCCAGAAAGGATCAGAGTCAGCAGTTCCAGGTGAGGCCAAGTAGGAGTCCACAGCAAAGAGGTCAAGGCGGGGAGCAAAGTCACCAGGACTGGGGGAGGCCCAGTTGGGGACCAGATTCACGAAGTCCAGGTGATTCCCAGGTTGTAAAAAGAGTTACCAGTTCCGGGTGAGGACCAGGATAGGACCAGATTAACCAGGTCCAAGTGAGGTCCACGTGGGGCCTTTGTCACCAGGTATGAGTGAGGCCCAGGTGGCAACCCCACTCACCAGGTCCAGGTGAGGCCAACCTGCAGGCCATGCAGAGGATCCATGTCTCGATGATGCCCAGGTTGGGATCAGAATCAAAAGGTCCATTGAGATCCAGATGGAGCATATTCACAAGGTCCAGGTGAGGTCCAATGGAGGACCAGAGTCACAGGACCTGGTTGAGGCCTACCGGGGTACCAGAATCACCTGGTCCAGGTGACATCCAGATGGGGACCAGAGTCACCAGGTCAGGATGAGGCCCAGAGAGGTTCCAGAGTCATCATGTCCAGGTGAGGCTCAGGTGTGGAACAGAGTCACCAGGTACCAAAGATTCCCAGGTGAGGACCAAAGTCACCAGTTCTGGGTAATGCGCAGATAGGATCGGAGTCACCAGTTCCAGGTGAGGCCAAGAAAGAGTCCATAGCAATCAGATCCAGGTGGGGAACAAAGTCACCAGGACTGGGTGAGACCCAGATGGGGACCAGAATCACCAGGTCCAGGTTAGGCCCAGGTGGTGACCAGAGACCCCGGGGCTGGGAGACGACCCGGTAAGGACCAGATTCACCAGGTCCAAGAGGCCCAAGCGTGGACCTGTGTCCCCAGGTACGGGTGAGTCACAGGTGGCAACCAAACTCACCAGGTCCACGAGAGGCCATCCTTCGCGCCATGCAGAGGAACCATGTCCCGATGATGTACATGTAGGAACCAGAGTAACCAGGTCCAGGTGATGCCAACCTGCAGGCCATGCAGTGGAACCATGTCCCGATGATGCCCAGGTAGTGACCAGAGTCACCAGGTTCAAATGAGGCCCAGATGGAGCATATTCACTAGGTCCAGGTGAGGCCCAGTTGAGG
Source organism: Canis lupus familiaris (assembly GCF_011100685.1). NCBI lineage: Eukaryota > Metazoa > Chordata > Mammalia > Carnivora > Canidae > Canis > Canis lupus. The sequence continues at coordinate 800,676 of NW_023330140.1, forward strand.
ACCAGAGTCACCAGATCTGGTTGAGGCTCAGAGGGGTACCAGAATCACCTGGTCAAGGTGACATCCAGATGGGGACCAGAGTCACCAGGACAGGGTGAGGCCCCGAGAGGTTCCAGAGTCATCAAGTCCAGGTGAGGTTCAGGTGTGGAACTGAGTCACCAGGTACCAATGATGCCCAGATGAGGACCAAGTCACCAGATCTGGGTGACGCGCAGATAGGATCAGAGTCACCAGTTCCAGGTGAGGCAAGGAAGAGTCCACAGCAATCAGTTCCAGGTGGGGAACAAAGTAACCAGGACTGGGTGAGGCCCAGATGGGGACCAGTTCACCTTGTCCAAGTGAGGCCCAGGTGATGACCAGAGTCCCCAGGTTCGGAGAAGACGAGGTAAGGACCAGATTCACCAGGGCCAAGAGGCCGACGTGGGGACCTGTGTCACCAGGTATGGGTTAGCCACAGGTGGCATCCCACTCACCAGGTCCAGGTGAGGCCAACCTGCAGGCCATGTGCGGAACCATGTCCCGATGATGCCCAGGTAGGGACGACAGTCACCAGGTCCAAATGAGGCCCAGATGGAGCATATTCACTAGGTCCAGGTGAAGCCCAATTGAGGACCAGAGTCACCAGATCTGGTTGAGGCCTAGAGGGGAACCAGAATCACCTGGTCCAGGTTACATCCTAATGGGGACCAGAGTCACCAAGTCAGGTGAGGCCATGCTTAGGATCAGAGTCACCAGTTACAGGTGAGGCCCAGGTGGAGCCAGAGTTACCTGGTACAGAAAATGCCAAAGTCAGACCAGTGTTACAAGGATCAGGTCACTCCCAGTGGGGAATAGAGTAACCATGTCCCGATGATGCCCACTTAGAACCAGAGTCATCATGTCAAGATGAGGCGCAGTTGGGGAGCATATTCACTAGGTCCCGGTGAGATCCAGTTGAGGACTAGAGTCACCAGGATTGGTTGAGGCCTAGAGGGGTACCATATTCACCTGGTTAGGTGACATCCAGATGGGGACCAGAGTAACCATGTCAGGGTGAGGCCCAGAGGGGATCCAGAGTCATCATGTCCAGGTGAGGCTCACGTGTGGAACAGAGTATCCAGGTCATAATGGTCCACAGGTGAGGACCAGAGTCACCAGATCTGGGAGAGGCCCAGTTAGGATCAGAGTTACCACTTCCAGGTGAGGCCAAGAAGGTGTCCACAGCAATCAGGTCCAGGTGGGGAACAAAGTCACCAGGACTAGGTGATGCCCAGGTGGTGACCAGATTTACCAGTTCCGGGTGAGGACTAGGTAAGGACCACATTCACCAGGTCCAAGTGAGGCCCACGTGGGGACCTGTGTCACCAGGCATGGGTAAGACCCACGTGGGAACCCCACTCACCAGGTCAAGATGAGGCCAACCTGCAGGCCATGCAGAGGAACCATGTCCCGATGATGCCCAGGTAGGGACCAGAGTTACCAGGTCCAGGTGAGGCCAACCAGCAGGCCATGCAGTGATAACATTTCCCGATGATGCCCAGTGAGTGACCAGAGTCACCAGGTCCAAATGAGGCCCAGATGGAGCATATTCACTAGGTCCAGGTGAGGCCCAGTTGAGGACCAGAGTCACCAGATCTGGTTGAGGCCTAGAGGGGTACCAGAATCACCTGGTCCAGGTGACATCCAGATGGTGACCAGAGTCACCAGGTCAGGGTGAGGCCGAGAGAGGTTCCAGAGCCTCATGTCCAGGTGAGGCTCAGGTGTGGAACAGAGTCACCAGGTACCAATGATGCCCAGGTGAGGACCAGAGTCACCAGGTCTGGGTGACAAGCAGATAGGATCAGAGTCACCAGGTCCAGGTGAGGCCATGAAAGAGTCCACAGCAATCAGGTCAAGGTGGGGAACAAAGTCACCAGGACTGAGTGAGGCCCAGATGGGGGCCGGAATCACCAGGTCCAGGTGAGGCCCACGTGGTTACCTGAGGCACCAGGTATGGGTGAGGCCAGGTGGCAACCCCACTCACCAGGTCCATGTGAACCAACCTGCAGGCGAGAGTCACCAGAACCAGGTGAGGCCCTAGTGGGGACCGGAGACACGGGGTAAATGTGAGTCCACAAGGATACCAGAGTCACCAGGTCCAGGTGTGGTTTATGTGGGAACGAGAGTCACCAGGTCCAGGTGAGAACCATGTGGGGACCACAGTCACCAGGTCAAGATTGAGGCCTAGGTGGGGGGACCAGAGTCATCAGGACCAGTTGAGGCCAAAGTGTGGAGCAAAGTTATCATATCCAGGTGAGTCCGGGTGGGGAACAGAGTAACCATGTCCCATTGATGCCAGGTGGGAAAAGAGTCACAAGGTCCAGACGAGGCCTAAGTGAAGAGTAAATTCACCATGTCCTGTTGAGGTCCAGTTGAGGAGCAGTGTCCCCAGCTCCGGGTGAGTCCCGAGGGGGACCAGAGTCACCCAGTTCTGGTGATATCCAGGTGGGGACCCGAGTCACCACGTCAGGGTGAGGCCCAGAGTGGGACGAGAGGCACTAGGTCCAGGTGAGGCCCCGATGTGGAACTGAGAAACCAGGTCCCAATATGCCCATGTGAGGACCTGAGTCACCAGGTCCAGGTGAGGTCCCTGTGGGAACCCGTCACTTCGTCCAGGTGAAGCCCAGGTGGGACCATAGTCAAGAGGTCCAGGTGAGGCCCAAATATATAAAAGAGTATCCAGGTCCCAATGATGCCCAGTTAAGGACCAGAGTCAAGGTCCAGGAGAAGCACAAATATGGATCAGAGTCATTGTGTTCCAGGTGAGGCCAGATGGAGACCACAGGAACCAGGTCCAGGGGAGCCCCATATGGGAACCAAGCAACCAGATCCAGGTGAGGTCCAGGTGGGACCACAGTTATAAGGACCAGGTGAGGCGCACGTGGCAACAGGATTCACCAAGTCCAGGTGAGGCCCAGGTGGCGACCAGTCACCATCCAGGTGCGGACTTGCTAAGGATCAGATTCACCAGGCCCAGGTGAAGCCCAAGGGGTGACCAGAGTCACCAGGTAAGGGTGAGGTTCAGAGGGGGAACCAGAGTAACCAGTTTAGTTTGAGGCCCAGAATGGGACCAGCGGTCCCTGGTCAAAGTGAGGCCCAGGTGTGGAATAGAGTATCCAGGTACCAATGATGCCTGAGTGAGGACCAGAGTCACTATGGCCATGCAGGCCCAGATGGGGAACAGAAGCACTAGGTCCTGGTGAGGGATAGAGTAAGACCACAGTCAGCAGTATCAGGTGAGCCCCTTGTGGGAACCAGAGCCACTCTTTCCAGCTGAGTCCCATGTACATGTGAGGTCCACGTGAGGACCAGATTCATCAGGTCGAATTGAGGAATAGCTAGGGACAAGAGTCACCAGGTCTGGGTACGTAATAGGAGGGGCAAGATTAAGCAGTTCTGAGTTAGGTCAAAGTGGGCAAGAGAGACACCAAGTCCAGGAGAGGTCCAGATTGGGACCAGAGTCACCAGATCCAGGTAAAGTCCAGGTGGGGATCAGAGTCACGAGATCCAGGTGAAGTCCAGGTGGGCACCAGAGTCTCTAGGTGCAGATGAGGCCCAGGTGAGGACCAGAGTTACCAGGTACACGTGAGGCCCCGGTGGGGATCAGAGGCAACAGGTCCATGTTAGGCGGGCTTGGGTATCATGGTCAAGAGGTGTACTTGAGGCCCAGATGTGGAACACAGTAAGCAGGTACAGGTGAGTACGCGGTTTTGACATGAGTTACCACGTCCAGGTGAGGCCCAGGTGGGGACCAGGATCACAAGATACAGGGTAGGCCCTTGAAAGTACCAGAGTCAACAGTTCGAGGTCAGCGCAGGTGGCAACCAGGGTCAGCAGGTCAAGACAGGCCAAAGTGGGGTTCACAGTCACTAGGGTACTGTGAGACCCAGAGGTAGATCAGAATCACCTGGTCCAGGTGAGGTCCAGTTGTGGAACACAGTCACCGGGTCCCAATTTTGCGCAGTTGAGGACCATGGTCAACAGGGCCAGGTGAGACCCAGATGGAGACCGGAGTCCCCAAAGCGGGTGAAGCCCAGGTGGGGACCACAGTCACCAGATCCAGGGTAGTCTCAGGTGCAGACCAGAATGACCAGGTCCACTTGAGGTGCAGGTGGCCACCACACTCACCAGGTCCCTGTGAGGCCCTGGTGGGGACCAGAGTCACGAGGTACATGAGAAGCTAGAAACACTGCAGCCACCAGGTCCACATGATGTCCATGTGGGAACGAGAATCACCAGTTACAGGGGAGGACCAGTTGTGGATACGACTCAGCATGTCCAGGTGAGACCCAGGTGGGAACCAGTGTCAACATGTCCAGGTGTGGCCCAGGTGAAGACCAGAGTTAATAGGTCCGGCTGGGTCACTGTTAGTGAACAGTGTAACCGTATCCTGATGCTACCCAGGTGGGTACCAGAGACACCAGGTCCTGGAGAGGCCCAGTTGGGACCAGAGACATGAGGTCCAGGTGAGGTCCCGATGGGAACCACAGTCACCAGGTCAGGTGAGGCCATGCTTTGGATCAGAGTCACCAGTTACCGGTGAACCCAAGGTGGATCCAGAGTCACCTGGTAAAGAAGAGGCCAAATCAGGACCAGAGTTACCAGGATCAGGTCAGTCCCAGTGGGGAATACAGTAACCATGTCCCGATGATGCCCAGGTAGACCCAGCGTCACCAGGTCCAGATGAGACACAGTTGGGGAGCATATTCAGTAGGTCTCGGTGAGGCCCAGGTGAGGACCAGAGACACCAGGTCTAGTTGAGGCCTAGAGGGGTACCAGATTCACCTGGTCTAGGTGACATCCACATTGGGACCAGAGTTACCACGTCAGGGTGAGGCCCAGAGTGGATCCAGAGTCATCAGGTCCAGGAGAGGCTCAGGTGTGGTACAGAGTATCCTGTTCATAGTGGTCCACAGGGGAGGACCAGAGTCAGGAGATTGAGCTAGGCCCAGTTAGGATGAGAGTCACCAGTTCCAGGTGAGCCCAAGAAGGAGTCCACAGCAATCAGGTCCAGGTGGGGAACAAAGTCACCAGGACTGGGGGAGGCCCAGATGGGGACAAGATTCACCCGGTCCAGGTGATTCCCAGGTGGTGACCAGAGTTACCAGTTCTGAGTGAGGACCAGGTAAGGACCAGATTCACCAGGTCCAAGTGAGGCCCAGGTGGGGACCTGTGTCACCAGGTATGGGTGAGGCCCAGGTGGCAAAACCACTCACCAGGTCCAGGTGAGGCCAACCTGCAGGCCATGCAAAGGAACCATGTCCCGATGAAGCCCAGGTAGGGACCAGAGTTACCAGGTCCAGGAGAGGCCAACCTGCAGGCCATGCAGTGGAACCATGTCCCGATGATGCCCAAGTATGGATCAGAGTCACCAGGTCCAAATGATGCCCAGATCGAGTATATTCACTAGTTCCAGGTGAGGCCCATTTGAGGACCAGTGTCACCAGATTTGGTTGAGGCCTAGAGGGGTACCAGAATCACCTGGTCCAGGTGATATCCAGATGGGGACCAGAGTCACCAGGTCAGGGTGAGGCCGAGAGAGGTTCCAGGGTCATCATGTCCAGGTGAGGCTCAGGTGTGGAACAGAGTAATCAGGTACCAATGATGCCCAGGTGAGTTCCAGAGTCACCAAATCTGGGTGACGCGCAGATAGGATCAGAGTCACCAGTTCCAGGTGAGGCAAAAAGAGTCCACAGCAATCAGGTCCAAGTGGGGAACAAAGTCACCAGGACTGGGTGAGGCCCAGAAGGGGACCAGATTCACCAGGCCCAGGTGAGGCCAAGGTGGTGACCAGATTCCCCGGGTCTGGGAGAGGAGCAGGTAAGGACCAGATTCACCAGGTCCAAGAGGCCCACGTGGGGACGTGGGTCACCAGGTATGTGTGAGGCCCAGGTGGGAACCCCAATCACCAGGTCCAGGTGAGGCCAACTTGCAGGCCAGAGTCACCAGATCCAGGTGAGGCCACAGGGGGGACCGGAGTCACCAGGTAAATGTGAGTCTACAAGAACACCACAGTCACCAATTCCAGGTGTGGTTCAGGTGGGAACGAGAGTCACCAGGTCTAGGTGAGACCCAGGTGGGGACAACAGTCACCAGTTCCAGATTGAGGCCTAGGTGGGGGGACCAGATTCATCAGGAGCAGTTGAGGCCAAAGTGTTGAACAAAGTTATCATGTCCAGTTGAGACCTAGGTGGGGAACAAAGTAACCATGTCCCATTGATGACAGTTGGGAAAGAGTCACAAGGTCCGGACGAGGCCTAAGTGAGGAGTAGATTCACCAGGTCCTGTTGAGGCCCATTTGAGGACCAGTGTCTCCAGCTCTGGGTTAGTCCCAGAGGGAGACCAGAGTCACGCGGTTCTGGAGATATCCAGGTGGGGACCAGAGTCACCACGTCAGGGTGAAGCCCAGAGGGGGACGAGAATCACTAGGTCCAGGTGAGACACCAATTCGGACCTGAGAAACCAGGCCCCATGATGCCCATATGAGGACCTGAGTCACCAGGTCCAGGTGAGGTCCCTGTGGGAACCAGTCACCTCTTCCAGGTGAGGCCTAGGTGGGACCACAGTCACCAGATCCAGGGTAGTCTCAGGTGCAGACCAGAATCACCAGGTCAGGTGAGGTGCAGGTGGCAACCACACTCACCAGGTCCCGGTGAGGCCTTGGTGGGGACCAGAGTCACGAGGTACATGAGAAGCTAGAAACACTGCAGACACCAGGTGAACATGATGTCCATGCTGGAATGAGAATCACCAGTTACAGGTGAGGACCAGGTGGGGATCCGACTCACCATGTCCAGGTGAGACCCAGGTTGGAACCAGTGTCACCATGTCCAGGTGTGGCCCAGGGGAAGATCAGAGTTAATAGGTCTGGCTGTGTCACTATTAGTGAACAGTGTAACCATATCCTGATGCTACCCAGGTGGGTACCAGAGATACCATGTCCTGGTGTGGCCCAGGTGGGACCAGAGACACGAGGTCCAGGTGAGGTCCCGATGGGAACCACAGTCACCAGGTCTGGTGAGGCCATACTTAGGATCAGAGTCACCAGTTACAGTTGAGGCCCAGGTGGAGCCAGAGTTACCTGGTACAGAAGAGGCCAAAGTCAGGACCAGAGTTACCAGGATCAGGTATCCCAGTGTGGAATAGAGTAACCATGTCCCGATGATGCCTAGGTAGAGCCAGATTTACCAGGTCCAGATGAGGTGCAGGTTGGAAGCATATTCACTAGGTCCCGGTTAGGCCAATTTGAGGACCAGAGTCACCAGTTCAAGTTGAGGCCTAGAGGGGTACCAGATTCACCTGGTCTAGTGACAGCAAGATGGGGACCAGAGTCACCATGTCAGGCTGAGGCCCAGAGGGGATCCAGAGTCATCAAGTTCAGGTGAGGCTCACGTTTGGAACAGAGTATCCAGGTCATAATGGTCCACAGGTGAGGACCAGAGTCACCAGATCTGGGTGAGGCCCAGTTAGGATCAGAGTCACTAGTTCCAGGTGAGGGCCAAGAAGGAGTCCACAGCAATCAGGTCCAGGTGGGAACAAAGTCACCTGGAATGGATGAGGCCCAATGGGGACCAGAATCTCAATGTCCAGGTGATTCCCAGGTGATGACCAGAGTTACACGTTCCGGGTGAGGACAAGGGAAGGACCAGATTCACCAGGTCCACGTGAAGCCCACGTTGGGACCTGTGTCACCAGGCATGGGTGAGTCTCAGGTGAAAACCCCACTCACTAGGTCCAAGTGAGGCCAACCTGCAGGCCATGCCGAGGAACCATGTCCTGATGATGCCCAGGTGGGGTCTAGAGTTATCAGGTCCAGGTGAGGCACACCTGCAGGCCATGCAGTGGAACCATGTCCCGGTAAAGCCGAGGTAGGGATCAGAATCACCATGTCCAAATGAGGCCCAGATGGAGCATATTCACTAGGTCTAGGTGAGGCCCAGTTGAGGACCAGAGTCACCAGATCTGGTTGAGCCCTATAAGGGTACCAGAATCACCTGGTCCATGTGACATCGAGATGGGGACCAGAGTCACCAGGTCAGGGCGAGGCCCAGAGGGGATCCAGAGTCATCATGTCCAGGTGAGGCTCAGGTGAGGAACAGAGTATCCAGGTCATAATGTTCCACAGGTGAGGACCAGAGTCACCATATCTGGGAGAGGCCCAATTAGGATCAGAGTTACCACTTCCAGGTGAGGCCAAGAAGGTATCCACAGCAATCAGGTCCAGGTGGGGAACAAAGTCACCAGGACTAGGTGATGCCCAGATGGTGACCAGATTTACCAGTTCCGGGTGAGGACTAGTTAAGGACCACATTCACCAGGTCCTAGTGAGGCCCACGTGGGGACCTGTGTCACCAGGCATGGGTAAGACCCAGGTGGGAACCCCACTCACCAGGTCAAGATGAGGCCAAACTGCAGGCCATTCAGAGGAACCATGTCTCGATGATGCCCAGGTACGGACCAGAGTTACCAGGTCCAGGTGAGGCCAACCAGCAGGCCATGCAGTGGAACCATTTCCCGATGATGCCCAGTGAGTGACCAGAGTCACCAGGTCCAAATGAGGCCCAGATGGAGCATATTCACTATGTCCAGTTGTGGCCCAGTTGAGGACAAGAGTCACCAGACCTGGTTGAGGCCTAGAGGGGTACCAGAATCACCTGGTGCAGGTGACATCCAGATGGGGACCAGATCACCAGGTTTGGGTGAGGCCCAGGTGGCAACCCCACTCACCAGGGTCAAGTGAGGCCAACCTGCAGGCCAAAGTCACCAGATCCAGGTGAGGCACTAGTGGGGACCGGAATCACCAGGTAAATGTGAGTCTACAAGTACACCACAGTCACCAGGTCCAGTTTTGGTTCATGTGGGAACGAGAGTCACCAGGTCCAGGTGAGACCCAGGTGGGGACGACAGTCTCCAGGTCCAGATTGAGGCCTCGGATGGGGCCAGCGTCATCGGGACCAGTTGAGGCCAAAGTGCGGAGCAAAGTTATCATGTACATGTGAGGCCCAGGTGCGGAACAGAGTAACCATGTCCCATTGTTGCCAGGTGGGAAAAGAGTCACAAGGTCCAGACGAGGCCTAAGTGAGGAGTAGATTCACCAGGTCCTGTTGAGGCCGAGTTGAGGACCAGTGTCCCCAGCTCCGGGTGAGTCCCGAGGGGGACCAGAGTCACCCGGTTCTGGTGATATCCGGGGGGGGATTAGAGTCAGCACGTCAGGGTGAGGCCCAGAGAGGGACGAGAATCACTAGGTCCAGGTGAGGCCCCGATATGGAACTGAGAAACCAGGTCCCATGATGTCCATATGAGGACCTGAGTCACCAGGTCCAGGTGAGGTCCCTGTGGGAACCAGTCACCTCGTCCAGGTGAGGCCTAGGTGGGACCACAGTCACCAGGTCCAGGTGAGGCCCAGGTATATAAGAGAGTATCCAGGTCCCAATGATGCCTAGGTAAGGACCAGAGTCAACAGGTCCATGAGAGGCCCAAATATGTATCAGAGTCATTGTGTTCCAGGTGAGGCCAGATGCAGACCACAGGAACCAGGTCTAGGAGAGCCCCATTTGGAACCAGAGCCACCAGATCCAGGTGAGGTCCAGGTGTGACCACAGTCACAAGGTCCAGGTAAGGTGCAGGTGGCAACAGGATTCACCAAGTCCAGGTGAGACCCAGGTGGCGACCAGTCACCAATTCCAGGTGTGGACCAGCTAAGGACCAGATTCACCAGGCCAAGTGAAGCCCAAGGGGTGACCAGAGTCACCAGGTAAGGGTGAGGACCAGAGCGGGAACCAGAGTAACCAGTTTAGTTTGAGGCCCAGAATGGGACCAGAGGTCCCTGGTCAAAGTGAGGCCCAGGTGTGAAATAGAGTATCCAGTTCCCAATGATTCCTGGGTGAGGACCAGAGTCACTAGGGCCATGCAGGCCCAGATGTGGAACAGAATCACTAGGTCCTGGTGAGGCATAGTATAAGACCACAGTCACCAGTATCAGTTGAGCCCCTTGTGGGAACCAGAGCCACTCTATCCAGCTGAGTCCCAGGTCCATGTGAGGCCCACGTGAGGACCAGATTCATCAGGTCGAATGAGGCATAGCTGGGGACAAGAGTCACCAGGTCTTTGTGCGGCCTAGGTGGGGCAAGATTCAGCAGTTCAGAGTTAGGGCAAAGTGGGGACGAGAGACACAAGGTCCAGGTGAGGCCAAACTGAGGACCAGAGTCACCAGATCCAGGTGAGGTCCATGTTGGAAAGAGAGTCACCAGGTGCAGGAGAGGTCCAGGTGGGGACCAGAGTCACCAGATCCAGGTGAGGTACAGGTGGGGACCAGAGTCACCAGATCCAGGTGAAGCCCAGGTGGGGACCAGAGTCACTAGGTCCAGATGAGGCCCAGATGAGGGCCAGAGTTACCAGGTACACGTGAGGCCCCGGTGGGGATCAGAGGCAACAGGTCATGTGAGGCCGGCTTGGGGACCATGGTCAACAAGTCTACTTGAGTCCCAGATGTAGAACACAGTAAGCAGGTCCAGGTGAGTACGCGGTTGTGTCATGAGTCACCACGTCCAGGTGAGTCCCAGGTGGGGACCAGGATCACAACGACAGGGTAGGCCCTTGAAAGTACCAGAGTCAACAGTTCGAGGTCAGGCGCAGGTGGCAACCAGGGTCAGCAGGTCCAAGTCAGGGCAAACTTGGGTCACAGTCACTAGGGCGTGGTGAGACCCGGAGGGAGACCAGAATCACCTGGTCCAGGTGAGGTCCAGTTGTGGAATACAGTCACCGGGTCCCAATTTTGCCCAGTTGAGGACCATGGTCAACAGGTGCAGGTTAGGCCCAGATTGAGACCATAGTCCCCAAAGCAGGTGAAGCCCTGGTGGGGACCACAGTCACCAGATCCAGGGTAGTCTCAGGTGCAGACCAGAATGACCATGTCCACTTGAGGTGCAGGTGGCAACCACACTCACCAGGTCTCTGTGAGTCCCTGGTGGGGACCAGAGTCACGAGGTACATGAGAAGCTAGAAACACTGCAGCCACCACGTCCACATAATGTCCATGTGGGAACGAGAATCACCAGTTACAGGGGAGGACCAGTTGTGGATGCGACTCACCATGTCCAGGTGAGACCCAGGTGGGAACCAGTGTCAACATGTCCAGGTGTGGCCCAGGTTAAGACCAGAGTTAATAGGTCCGGCTGGGTCACTGTTAGTGAACAGTGTAACCGTATAGTGATGCTACCAAGGTGGGTACCAGAGACACCAGGTCCTGGTGAGTCCCAGTTGGGACCGAGAGACATGAGGTCCAGGTGAGGTCCCGATGGGAACCACAGTCACCAGGTCAGGTGAGGCCATGCTTAGGATCAGAGTCACCAGTTACCGGTGAAACCAAGGTGGATCCAGAGTCAACTGGTACAGAAGAGGCCAAAGTCAGGACCAGAGTTACCAGGATCAGGTCACTCCAATTGGGAATAGAGTAACCATGTCCCGGTGATGCCCAGGTAGAACCAGAGTCACCAGGCCCATATGTGGCGCAGGTGGGGAGTATGTTAACTAGGTCAGGATGAGGCCCAGAGAGGTTCCAGAGTTAACATGTCCAGGTGAGGCTCAGGTGTGGAACAGAGTCACCAGGTACCAAAGATGCCCAGGTGAGGACCAGAGTCACCAGGTCTGGGTAATGCGCAGAAAGGATCAGAGTCACCAGTTCAAGGTGAGGCCAAGAAATTGTCCACAGCAATCATCCAGGTGGGGAACAAAGTCACCAGGACTGTGTGATGCCCAGATGGGGACCAGATTGACCAGGTCCAGGTGAAGCCCAGGGGGTGACCAGAGACCCCAGGTATGGGAGACGACCAGGTAAGGACCAGATTCACCAGGTCCAAGAGGCCGACGAGGGGCCTGTGTTCCCAGGTACGGGTGAGGCACAGGTGGCAACCATACTCACCAGGTCCAGGAGAGGCCATCTTTCGCGCCATGCAGAGGAACCGTGTCCCGAAGATGCCCATGTAGGAACCAGAGTTACCAGGTCCAGGTGAAACCATCCTGAGGGGCCATGCAGTGGAACCATGTACCGATGATGCCGAGGGAGGGACCAGAGTCACCAGGTCCAAATGAGGCCCAGATGGAGCATATTCACTAGGTCCAGGTGAGGCCCAGTTGAGGACCAGAGTCACCAGATCTGGTTGAGGCTCAGAGGGGTACCAAAATCACCTGGTCCAGGTGACATCCAGATGGGGACCAGAGTCACCAGGACAGGGTGAGGACCAGAGAGGTTCCAGAGTCATCATGTCCAGGTTAGGCTCAGGTGTGGAACTGAGTCACCAGATACCAAGATGCCCACATGAGGACCAGAGTCAACAGATCTGGGTGACGCGCAGATAGGATCAGAGTCACCAGTTGCAGGTGAGGCAAAGAAAGAGTCCACAGCAATCAGTTCCAGGTGGGGAACAAAGTAACCAGGACTGGGTGAGGCCCAGATGGGGACCAGTTTCCCTTCTCCAGGTGAGGCCCAGGTGATGACCAGAGTCCCCAGGATGGGAGAAGACGAGGTAAGGACCAGATTCACCAGGTCCAAGAGGCCCACGTGGGGACCTGAGTCACCAGGTATGGGTGAGCCACAGGTGGCAATCCCACTCACCAGGTTCAGGTGAGGCCAACCTGCAGGCAATGCGCGGAACCATGTCCCGATGATGCCCAGTTAGGGATCCGAGTCACCAGGTCCAAATGAGGCCAAGATGGAGCATATTCACTAAGTCCACGTGAGGCCCAGTTGAGGACCAGAATCACCAGATCTGCTTGAGGCCTAGATGGGAACCAGAATCACCCAGTCCAGGTTACGTCCTAATGGGGACCAGAGTCACCAGGTCAGGGTGAGGCCCAGAGAATTTCCAGAGTCATCATGACCAAGTGAGGCTCAGGTGTGGAACAGAGTCACCAGGTACGAATGATGCCCAGGTGAGGACCAGAGTCAACAGGTCTGGGTGACGCGCAGATAGGATCAGAGTCACCAGTTCCAGGTGAGGCCAAGAAAGAATCCACAGCAATCAGGTCAAGGTGTGGAACAAAGTCACCAAGATTGGGTGAGGCCCAGATTGGGACCAGATTCACCAGGTCCAGGTGAGGCCCAGATGGTGACCAGAGTCATCGGGTCTGGGAGAGGACCAGGTAAGGACCAGATTCACCAGGTACAAGAGGCTCACGTGGGGACCTGAGTCACCAGGTATGGGTGAGGCCCTAGTGGCAACCCACTCACCAGGTCCAGTTGAGGCCAACCTGCAGGCCAGAGTCACCAGATCCAGGTGAGGCCCTAGTGGGGACCGGAGTCACCAGGTAAATGTGAGTCTACAAGAACACCACAGTCACCAGGTCCAGGTGAGGTTCATGTGGGAACGAGAGTCCCCAAATCCACGTGAAGCCCAGGTGGGGACCACAGTCACCAGATCCAGGGTAGTCTCAGGTGCAGACCAGAATCACCAGGTCCAGGTGAGGTGCAGGTGTCAACCACACTCACCAGGTCCCGGTGAGGCCCTGGTGGGAACAGTGTCACAAGGTACATGACAAACTAGAAACACCGCAGCCACAAGGTCCACATGATGTCCATGTGGGAACGAGAATCAACAGTTATAGGTTAGGACCAGGTGGGTATCTGACTCACCATTTCCAGGTGAGACCCAGGTGGGAACGAGTGTCACCATGTCCAGGTGTGGCCCAGGTCAAGACCAGAGTTAATAGGTCCGGCTGGGTCACTGTTAGTGAACAGTGTAACCATATCCTGAGGCTACCCAGGTGTGTACCAGAGACACCAGGTCCTGGTGAGGCCCAGGTGGGATCAGAGACATGAGGTCCAGGTGAGGTCCCGATGGGAACCACAGTCACCAGGTCAGGAGAGGCCATGCTTTGGATCAGAGTCACCAGTTACAGGTGAGGCCCAGGTGGAGCCAGAGTCACCTGGTACAGAAGAGGCCAAAGTAAGGACCAGAGTTACCAGGATCAGGTCAGTCCCAGTGGGAAACAGAGTAACCATGTCCCGATGATGCCCAGGTGGACCCAGCGTCACCAGGTCCAGATGAGGCGCAGGTGGGGAGCATATGCCCTAGGTCTCGGTGACACCCAGTTGAGGACCAGTGTCACCAGGTCTATTTGAGCCCTAGAGGGGTAAAAGCTTCACCTGGTCTAGGTGACATCCAGATGGGGACCAGAGTCACCATGTCAGGGTGAGGCCCAGAGGGTATCCAGAGTCATCATGTCCAGGTGAGGCTCAGGTGTGGAACAGAGTATCCAGGTAATAATGGTCCACAGGTGAGGACCAGAGTCACCAGATCTGGGTGAGGCCCAGGTAGGATCAGAGTCACCACTTCCAGTTGAGGCCAAGAATGAGTCCACAGCAATCAGGTCCAGAGGGGAACAAAGTCACCAGGACTGGGTGAGGTCCAGATGGGGACCAGATTCACCAGGTCCAGGTGATTCCCAGGTGTTGATCAGGGTTACCAGGTGCGGGTGAGGACCAGGTAAGGACGAGATTCACCAGGTCATACTGGGCCCACGGGGGACCTGTGTCACCATGTATGGGTGAGGCCCAGGTGCCAACCCCACTCACCAAGTCCAGGTGAGGCCAACTTGCAGGCCAGAGTCACCAGATCCAGGTGAGGCCCTAGTGGGGACCGGAGTCACCAGGTAAATGTGAGTCTACAAGAAAACCAGAGTCACCAGGTCCAGGTGTGGTTCATGTGGGAACGAGAGTCACCAGGTCCAGGTGAGACCCAGGTGGGGACCATAGTCACCAGGTCCAGATTGAGGCCTTGGTGGGGGGAACAAATTGATCAGGACAAGTTGAGTCCAAAGTGTGGAGCAAAGTTGTCATGTCCAGGTGATGTCTAGTTGGGGAACAGAGTAACCATGTCCCATTGATGCCAGGTGGGAAAAGAGTCACAAGGTACAGATGAGGCCTAAGTGAGGACTAGATTCACCAGGTCCTGTGGAGGCCCAGTTGAGCACCAGTGTCCCCAGGTCCGGGTGAGTCCCAGAGGGGGACCAGGGTCACCCGGTTCTGGTGATATCCAGGTGGGGATAAGACTCACCACGTCAGCGTGAGGCCCAGAGGGGGACGAGAATCACTAGTTTCAGGTGGGGCCCTGATGTGGAACTGAGTAAAAAGGTCCCATAATGACCAAATGAGGACCTGAGTCACCAGGTACAGGTGAGGCCAAACTGAGGACCAGAGTCACCAGATCCAGGTGAAGCCAAGGTGGGGACCAGAATCACTAGGTCCAGATGAGGCCCAAGTGAGGACCAGTTTTACCAGGTACACTTCAAGACCCGGTGGGAATCAGAGGCAACAGGTCCATATGAGGCCGGCTTCGATACCATGGTCAACAGGTCTACTTGAGGCCCAGGTGTGGAACACAGTAAGCAGGTCCAGGTGAGTCCCCGGTGGTGACAAGAGTCACCACGTCCAGGTGAGTCCCAGGGGGGGACCAGGATCACCAGGTACAGGGGAAGCCCTTGAATGAACCAGAGTCAACAGTTCGAGGTCAGGCGCAGGTGTCAACCAGGGTCAGCAGGTCCAAGTCAGGCCAAAGTGGGGTTCACAGTCACTAGGGCACGGTGAGACCCAGAGGGGGACCAGAGTCACCTGGTCCAAGTGAGGTCCAGGGGTGGAACACAGTCACCGGGTCCCAATTTTGCCAGTTGAGGACCATGGTTGACAAGGCCAGGTGAGGCCCAGATTGGGGATCTTCAATCTGGATCAGAGTCACCAGTTCCAGTTGAGGCTAAGAAGGAGTCCACAGCAATCAGGTCCAGATTGACGCCTAGGTCGGGTGACCAGAGTCATCAGGACCAGTTGAGGCCAAAGTGTGAAGCAAAGTTCTCATGTCCAGGTGAGGCCCAGGTGGGGAACAGACTAATCATGTCCCATTGATGCCAGGTGGGAAAAGAGTCACAAGGTCCAGACGAGGCCTAAGTAAGGAGTATATTCACCAGGTCGTGTTGAGGCCCAGTTGAGGACCAGTGTCCCCAGCTCCGGGTGAGTCCCAGAGGGGGACCAGCGTCACCCGGTTCTGGTGATATCCAGGTGGGGACCAGAGTCACCACGTCAGGATGAGGACCATAATGGGACGAGAATCACTAGGTCCAGTGAGGCCCCGATGTGGAACTGAGAAACCAGGTCCCATGATGCCCATATGAGGACCTGAGTCACCAGGTCCAGGTGAGGTCCTTGTGGGAACCAGTCACCTCGTCCAGGTGAGGCCCAGGTGGGACCACAGTCACAAGGTCAAGGTTTGGCCCAGGGATTTAAGAGAGTATCCAGGTCCCAATGATGCCCAGGTAAGGACCAGAGTCAACAGGTCCAGGAAAGGACCAAAAATGGATCACAGTCATTGTGTTCCAGGTGAGGCCAGATTGAGACCACAGGAACCAGGTCCAGGAAGGCCCCATGTGGGAACCAGAGCCACCAGATCCAGGTGAGGTCCAGGTGGGGCCACAGTCACAAGGTCCAGGTGAGGCGCAGGTGGCAAGAGGATTCACCAAGTACACGTGGGGTCCAGGTGACGACCAGTCAGCAGATCCAGGTGCGGACCAGCTAAGGACCAGACTCACCAGGCCCAAGTGAAGCCCAAGGGGTGACCAGAGTCACCAGGTAAGGGTGAGGACCAGAGCGGGAACCAGAGTAACCAGTTTAGTTTAAGGAACAGAATGGGACCAGAGGTCCCTGGACAAAGTGAGGCCTAGTTGTAGAATAGAGTATCCAGGTACCAATGATGACTGGGTGAGGAACAGAGTCACTAGGGCCATGCAGGCCCAGATGGGGAACAGAATCACTAGGTCCTGGTGAGGCATAGAATAAGACCACAGTCAACAGTATCAGGTGAGCCTCTTGTGGGAACCAGAGACACTATATCCAGATGAGTCCCAGGTCCATGTGAGGCCCACGTGAGGACCAGATTCATCAGGTCGAATTGAGGCATAGCTGGGGACAAGTGTCACCAGGTCTGGATGCGGCCTATGCGGGTCAAGATTCAGGAGTTCTGAGTTAGGTCAAAGTGGGGACGAGAGACACCAGGTCCAGGTGAGGCCAAACTGAGGACCAGAGTCACCAGATCCAGGTGAGGTCCAGGTGGGGACCCGAGTCACCAGATCCAGGTGAAGCACAGGTGGGGACCAGAGTCACTAGGTCCAGATGAGGGCAAGGTGAGGACCAGAGTTACCAGGTACACGTGAGTCCCCGGTGGGGATCAGAGGCAACAGGTCCATGTGAGGCCGGCGTGGGGACCATGGTCAACAGGTCTACTTGAGGCCCAGGTGTGGAAGACAGTAAGCAGGTCCAGGTGAGTCCCCGGTGGTGTCAAGGGTCACCACGTCCAGGTGAGGCCCAGTTGCGGACCAGGATCACCAGGTACAGGGGAGGCCCTTGAAAGAACCAGAGTCAACAGTTCGAGGTCAGGCACAGGTGGCAACCAGGGTCAGCAGGTCCAAGTCAGGCCAAAGTGGGGTTCACAGTAACTAGGGCATGGTGAGACCCAGAGGGGCACCAGAGTCACGTGGTCCAGGTGAGGTTCAGTTGTGGAACACAGTTACCGCGTCCCAATTTTGCCCAGTTGAGGACCATGGTCAAAAGGGCCAGGTGAGGCCAAGATGGGGACCGGTGTCCCCAAATCCAGGTAAAGCCCAGGTGGGGACAACAGTCACCAGATCCAGGGTAGTCTCAGGTGCAGACCAGAATCAGCAGGTCCAGGTGAGGTGCAGTTGGCAACCACTCTCACCAGGTCCCGGTGAGGCCCTGGTGGGGACCAGAGTCACGAGGTACTTGACAAACTAGAAACATTGCAGCCACCAGGTCCACATAATATCCATGTGGGAATGAGAATCACCAGTTACAGGTTAGGACCAGGTGGGGATCTGACTCACAATTTCCAGGTGAGACACAGGTGGGAACGAGTGTCACCATGTGCAGGAGTTGCCCAGGTGAAGACCAGAGTTGATAGGTCCGGCTGGGTCACTGTTAGTGAACAGTGTAACCATATCCTGATGCTACCCAGGTGGGTACCAGAGACACCAGGTCCTGGTGAGGCCCAGGTGGGACCAGAGACATGAGGTCCAGGTGAGGTCCCGATGGGAACCACAGTCACCAGGTCAGGTGAGGCCATGCTTAGGATCAGAGTCACCAGTTACAGGTGAGGCCCAGGTGGAGCCAGAGTCACCTGGTACAGAAGAGGCCAAAGTCAGCACCAGAGTTACCAGATCAGGTCAGTCCCAGTGGGGAACAGAGTAACCATGTTCCGATGATGCCCAGGTAGACCCAGCGTCACCAGGTCCAGATGAGGCGCAGGTGGGGATCATATTCACTAGGTCTCGGTGAGACCCAGTTGAGGACCAGTGTCACCAGGTATATTTGAGCCCTTGAGGGGTAACAGATTCACCTGGTCTAGGTGACATCCAGATGGGGACCAGAGTCACCATGTCAGGGTGAGGCCCCGAAGGGATCCAGAGTCATCATGTCCAGGTGAGGCTCAGGTGTGGAACAGAGTATCCAGGTCATAATGGTCCACAGGTGAGGACCAGAGTCACCAGATCTGGGTGAGGTCCAGTTAGAATCAGAGTCACCAGTCCAGTTGAGGCCAAGAAGGAGTCCACAGCAATCAGGTCCAGAGGGGAACAAAGTCACCAGGACTGGGTGAGGCCCAGATGGGGCCAGATACACCAGGTCCAGGTGATTCCCAGGTGGTGACTAGGGTTACCAGATCCGGTTGAGGACCAGGTAAGGACGAGATTCACCAGGATACTGGGGCCTATGTGGGGACCGGTGTCACCATGCATGGGTGAGGCCCAGGTGGCAAGCCCACTCACCAGGTCCAGGTGAGGCCATCCTGCAGGCCATGCAGAGGAACCGTGTCCCGATGATGCCCAGGTAGGGACCAGAGGTACGAGGTCCAGGTGACGCCAACCTGCAGGCCATGCAGAGGAACCGTTTCCCGATGACGCCCAGGTAGGGATCAGAGTTACCAGGTCAAGAAGAGGCCAACCTGCAGACCATTATGTGGAACCATGGTCCGATGTTGCCCACGTAGGGACCAGAGTCACCAGGTCCAAATGAGGCCCAGATGGAGCATATTCACTAGGTCCAGGTGAGGCCCAGTTGAGGACCAGAGTCACCAGATCTGGTTGAGGCCGAGAACGGTACCAGAATCCCCTGTTCCAGGTGACATTCAGATGGGGACCAGAGTCACCAGGTCAGGGTGAGGCATAGAGAGTTTCGAGACTCATCATGTCCAGCTGAGGCTGAGCTGTGGAACAGAGTCACCAGGTACCAATGATGCCCAGGTGACGACCAGAGTCACCAGATCTGGGTGACGCGCAGATAGGATCAGAGTCACCACGTCCAGGTGAGGCCAAGAAAGAGTCCACAGCAATCAGGTCCAGGTGGGGAACAAATTCACCAGGACTGGGTGAAGCCCAGATGGGGCCAGATTCACCAGGTCCAGGTGAGGCCCAGGTGGTAACCAAACTACCGGTTCTGGGAGAGGACCAGGTAAGGACCAGATTCACCAGGTCCAAGAGGCCCACGTGGGGACCTGAGTCACCAGTTATGGGTGAGTCCCAGGTGGCAACCCCACTCACCAGTTCCAAGTGAGGCCAGCCTGCAGGCCAGAGTCACCAGATCCAGGTGAGGCCCTAGTGGGGACGGGATTCACAAGGTAAATGTGAGTCTACAAGAACACCACAGTCACCAGGTCCAGGTGTGGTACATGTGGGAACGGGAGTCACCAGGTCCAGCTGAGACCCAGTTGGGGACGACAGTCACCAGGTCCAGATTGAGGCCTAGGTTTGGGGACGAGAGTCATCAGGACCAGTAGAGGCCAAACTGTGCAGCAAAGTTATCATGTCCAGGTGAGGCCCAGGTGGGGAACAGAGTAACCATGTCCCATTGGTGCCAGGTGGGAAAAGAGTCACAAGGTCCAGACGAAGCCTAAGATTGGAGTAGATTCACGAGGTCCTGTTGAGGCCCAGCTGAGGACCAGAGTCCCCAGCTCCGGGTGTGTCACCCGGTTCTGTTGATATCCAGGTGGGGACCAGTGTCACAAGTCAGGTTGAGGCCCAGAGGGGGATGAGAATCACTAGGTCCAGGTGAGGCCCCGATGTGGAACTTTGAAACCAGGTCCCAAGATGCCCATATGAGGACCTGAGTCACCAGGTCCAGGTGATGTCCCTGTGGGAACCAGTAACCCCGTCCAGGTGAGGCCCAGGTGGGACCACTGTCACCAGGCCTGGTGAGGCCCTATATAAGAGAGTATCCAGGTCCCAATGATGCAAAGGTAAGGACCAGAGTCAACAGGTCCAGGAGAGGCCCAAATATAGATCAGAGTCATTGTGTTCCAGGTGATGCCAGAGGGAGACCACAGGGAACAGGTCCAGGAGAGCCCCATATGGGAACCAGAGCCACCAGATCCAGGTGAGTTCCAGGTGGGTCCACAGTCACAAGGTCCAGGTGAGGCGCAGGTGGCAACATGATTAACGAAGTCCAGGTGAGGCCCACGTGGTGACCTGTTACCAGGGATAGGTGCGGACCAGCTAAGGACCAGATTCACGAGGCCCAAGTGAACCCCAAGGGGTGACCAGAGTCACCAGGTAAGGGTGAGGCCCAGAGGGGAACCAGAGTAACCAGTTTAGTTTGAGGCCCAAAATGGGACCAGAGATCCCTGGTCAAAGGTAGGCCCAGGTGTGGCATAGAGTATCCAGGTCCCAATGATGCCTGGGTGAGGACCAGAGTCACTATCGCCATGCAGGCCCAGATGGGGAACAGAATCACTAGGTCCTGGTGAGGCATAGATAAGACCACAGTCACCAGTGTCAGGTGAGCCCCTTGTGGGAACCAGAGCCACTCTATTCAGCTGAGTACAAGGTCCATGTGTGGCCCACGTGAGGACCAGATTCATCAGGTCGAATTGAGGCATAGCTGGGGACAAGTGTCACCAGGTCTGGGTGCGGCCTAGGTGGGTCAAGATTCAGCAGTTCTGCGTTAGGTCAAAGTGGGGACGAGAGACACCAGGTCCAGGTGAGGCCAAACTGAGGACCAGAGTCACCAGATCCAGGTGAGGTCCATGTTGGAAAGAGAGTCACCAGGTCCAGGACAGGTCCAGGTGGGGACGCGAGTCAACAGATCCAGGTGAAGCCCAGGTGGGGACCAGTCACCAGATCGAGGTGAAGCCAAGGTGGGGACCAGAGTCACTAGGTCCAGATGAGGCCCAGGTGAGGACCAGAGTTACCAGGTACACGTGAGGCCCCGGTGGAGATCAGAGGCAACAGGTCCATGTGAGGCCGGCTTGGGGACCATGGTCAACAGGTCTACTTGAGGCCCCGGTGTGGAACACTGTAACCAGGTCCAGGTGAGTCCCCGGTGGTGACAAGGGTCACCACGTCCAGGTGAGGTCCAAGTGGGGACCAGGATCACCAGGTCCAGGGGAGGCCCTTGAAAGAACCACAGTCAACAGTTCGAGAACAGTCGCAGGTGGCAACCAGTGTCAGCAGGTCCAAGTCAGGCCAAAGTGGGGTTCACAGTCACTATCGCACGGTGAGACCCAGAGGGGAACCAGAGTCACCTGGTCCAGGTGAGGTCCAGATGTGGAACACAGTCTCTGGGTCCCAATTTTGCCCAGTTGAGGACCATCGTCAACAGGGCCAGGTGAGGCCCAGATGTGGACTGGAGTCCCCAAATCCAGGTGAAGCCAAGGTGGGGACCACAGTCACCAACTCCAGGTTTGTCTCAGGTGCAGACCAGAATCACCAGGTCCAGGTGAGGTGCAGGTGGCAACCACACTTACCAGGTCCCCATGAGGCCCTGGTGGGGACCAGAGTCACGAGGTACATGAGAAGCTAGAAACACTACAGCCACCAAGTCCACATGATTACATGTGGGAACGAGAATCAGCAGTGACAGGTGAGGCCCAGGTGGGGATCCGACTCACCATGTCCACGTGAGACCCAGGTGGGAACCAGTGTCACCATGTGCAGGAGTGGCCCAGGTGAAGACCAGAGTTCATAGGTCCGGCTGGGTCGCTGTTAGTGTACAGTGTAACCATATCCTGATGCTACCCAGGTGGGTACCAGAGACACCAGGTCCTGGTGAGGCCAAGGTGGGACCAGAGACATGAAGTCCAGGTGAGGTCCCGATGGGAACCACAGTCACCAGGTCAGGTGAGGCCATGCTTAGGATCAGAGTCACCAGTTACAGGGGTGGCCCAGGTGGAGCCAGAGTCACTTGGTACAGAAGAGGCCAAATCCGGACCAGAGTTACCAGGATCAGGTCAGTCCGAGTGGGGAATAGAGTAACCATGTCCCGATGATGCCCAGGTAGAACCAGAGTCACCAGGTCCAGATGGGGCGCAGGTGGGGGCATGATCACTAGGTCCCAGTGAGACCCAGTTGAGGACCAGAGACACCAGATATGGTTGAGGCCTAGAGGGGTACAAGAAACACCTGGTCCAGGTGACATCCAGATGAGGACCAGAGTCACCAGTCGGGGTGAGGCCCAGAATGGTTCCAGAGTCATCATGTCCAGGTGAGGCTCAGGTGTGGAATAGAGTATCCAGGTCCCAATGATGCCTGGGTGTGGACCAGAGACACTAGGGCCATGCAGGCCTAGATGGGGAACAGAATCACTAGGTCCTGGTGAGGCATAGAATAAGACCACTGGTGAATAAGTCACCAGTATCAGATGAGCACCTTTTTGGAACCAGAGCCACTCTATCCAGCTGAGTCCCAGGTCCATGTGAGGCCCATGTGAGGCCCAGATTCTTCAGGTCGAATTGAGGCATCGCTGGGACAAGAGTCATCAGGTCTAGGTGCGGCCTAGGTGGGGCAAGATTCAGCAGTTCTGAGTTAGGTCAAAGTGGGGACGATAGACACCAGTCCAGGTGAGGACAAACTGAGACAGAGTCACCAGATACAGGTGAGTTCCAGATGGGGACCAGAGTCACCAGGTTAGGGTGAGGCCCAGAGAGGTTCCAGAGTCATCATGTCCAGGTGAGGACCAGAGTCACCAGGTCTGGGTGACGCGCAGATAGGATCAGAGTCACCAGTTCCAGGTGAGGCCAAGAAAGAGTCCACAGCAATCAGGTCCAGGTGGGGAACAATGTCACCAGGACTGGATGACGCCCAGATGGGTACCAGAAACACCAGGCCCAGGTGATTCCCAGGTGGTGACCAGAGTTACCAGTTCCGGGTGAGAACAAGGTAAGGACCAGATTCACCCGTTCCAAGTGAGGCCCACGTGGGGACCTGTGTCACCAGGCATGGGTGAGGCACAGGTGACAACCCCACTCACCAGGTCCAGGTGTTGCCAACCTGCAGGCCATGCAGAGGAACCATGTACTGATGATGCACAGGTAGGGACTAGAATTACCAGGTGCAGGTGATGCCAACCTGCAGGGCATGTGTGGAACCATGTCCCGATAATGCCTAGGTAGGGACCAGAGTTACAATGTCCAGGTGAGGCCAACCTGCAGGCTATGCTGTGGAACCATATCCCTATGATGCCCAGGTAGGGACCAGAGTCAGCAGGTCCAAATGAGGCCAAGATGGATCATATTCACTAGGTCCAGATGAGGCCCAGTTGAGGACCCGAGTCACCACATCTGGTTGAGGCCTAGAGGGGTACCAGAATCCCCTGGTCCAGGTGACATCCAGATGGGGACCACAGTTACCAGGTCAGGCTGAGGCCCAGAGAGGTTCCAGAATCATCATGTCCAGGTGAGGCTCAGGTGTAGAACAGAGTCACCAGGTACCAATGATGCCCAGGTGAGGACCAGTGTCACCAATTCTGGGTGACGAGCAGATAGGATCAGAGTCACCAGTTCCAGGTGAGGCCAAGAAAGAATCCACAGCAATCAGGTACCGATGGAAAACAAAGCCACCAGGACTGGGTGAGGCCCAGATGGGGAAAAGGTTCAACAGGTCCAGGTGAGGCCAAGGTGGTGACCAGAGTCCCCGGGTCTGGGAGAGGACCAGGTACGGACCAGATTCACCAGGTCCAAGAGGCCCACGTGGGGTCAGAGTCACCAGGTATGGGTGAGGCCCATGCGGCAACCCCACTCACCAGGTCCAGGTGAGGCCAACCTGCAGGCCATGCAGTGGAACCATGTACCGATGATGCCCAGTTAGGGACCAGAGTCACCAGGTCCAAATGAGGCCCAGATGGAGCATATTCACTAGGTCCAGGTGAGGCCCAGTTGAGGACCAGTGTCACCAGACCTGGTTGAGGCCTAGAGGGGTACCAGAATCACCTGTTCCAGGTGCCATCCAGATGGGTCCAGAGTCACCAGGTCATGGTGATGCCCAGAGAGGTTCCAGAGTCATCATGTCCAGGTGAGGCTCAGGTGTGGAACAGAGTATCCAGGTCATAATGGTCCACAGGTGAGGACCATGGTCACCAGATCTCGGTGAGGCCAAGTTAGGATCAGAGTCACCAGTTCAGTTGAGGCCAAGAGGAGTCCACAGCAATCAGGTCCAGGTGGGGAAGAAAGTCAACAGGACTGGGTGAGGCCCAGAGGGGAACCAGTTTCAACAGGTCCAGGTGATTCCCAGGTGGTGAACAGGGTTACCAGGTGCGGGTGAGGAACAGATAAGGACCAGATTCACCAGGTCCAAGTGAGGCCCACGTGGGGACCTGCGTCACCAGGTATGGGTGAGCCCCAGGTGGCAACCCCATTCACTAGGTCGACGTGAGGCCAACCTGTAGGCCATGCAGACGAACCGTGTCCCCGTGATGCCCAGGTAGGGACCAGAGTTACCAGGTCCAGCTGAGGCCAACCTGCAGGCCATGCAGTGGATCCATGTCCCGATGATGCCCAGGTAGGGACCAGAGTCACCAGGTCCAACTGTGGCCCAAATGGAGCATATTCACTAGGTCCAGTTGCGGCCCAGTTGTGGACCAGTGTCCCCAGACCTTGTTGAGGCCTAGAGGGGTCCCAGAGTCACCTGGTCCAGGTGACATCCAGATGGAGACCAGAGTCACCAGGTCAGGGTTAGGCCCAGAGTGGTTCCAGAGTCATCATGTCCAGGTGAGGCTCAGGTCTGGAACAGAGTCACCAGGTACCAATGATGCCCAGGTGAGGACCAGAGTGACCAGGTCTGGGTGACGCGCAGATAGGATCAGAGTCACCAGGTCCAGGTGAGGCCAAGAAAGAGTCCACAGCAATCAGGTCCAGGTGCGGAACAAAGTCACCAGGACAGGGTGAGGACCAGATTCATTCATTAGGTCCAGGTGAGGCCCAGGTTGTGACCAGAGTCCCAGGGTCTGGGAGAGGACCAGGTAAGGACCAGATTCACCAGGTCCAAGAAGCCCACGTGGGGACCTGAGTCACCAGGTATGGGTGATGCTTGGTGGCAACCCCACTCACCAGGTCCAGGTGAGGCCAACCTGCAGGCCAGAGTCACCAGATCCAGGTGATGCCCTAGTGGGTACAGGAGTCACCAGGTAAACGTGAGTCTACAAGAACACCACAGACACCAGATCCAGGTGTGGTTCATGTGGGAACGAGAGTCACCAGGTCCAGGTGAGACCCAGGTGGGGACCACAGTCACCAGGTCCAGATTGAGGACAAGGTGGGGCGACCAGTGTCATCAGAACCAGTTGAGGCCAAAGTGTGGAGTAAAGTTATCATGTCCAGGTGAGGCCCAGTTGTGGAACAGAGTAACAATGTCCCATTGTTGCCAGGTGTGAAAAGAGTCACAAGGTCCAGACGAGGCCTAAGTGAGGAGTAGATTCACTAGGTCCTGTTGAGGCCCAGTTGAAGACTAGTGTCCCCAGCACAGGGGGAGTCCCAGAGGGGACCAGAGGCACTCGGTACTGGTGATATCCAGGTGGGGACCAGAGTCACCACGTCAGAGTGAGGCCCAGAGGGGGACGAGTATCACTAGGTCCAGATGAAGCCCCGATGTGTAACTAAGAAACCAGGTCCCATGATGCCCATATGAGGACCTGAGTCACCAGGTTCAGTTGAGGTCCCTGTGGGAACCAGTCACCTCCTCCAGGTGAGGCCCATGTGGGACCACAGTAACCAGTTCCAGGTGAGGCCCAGGTATATAAGAGAGTATCCAGGTCCCAATGATGCCTAGGTAAGGTCCTGAGTCAACAGGTCAAGGAGAGGCCCAAATATGGATCAGAGTCATTGAGTTCCAGGTGAGGCCAGATGGAGACCACAGGAACCAGGTCCAGGAGACCCCATATGGGAACCAGAGCCACCAGATCCAGATGAGGTCCAGGTGGGACCACAGTCACAAGGTCCACGTGAGGCGCAGGTGGCAACAGGATTCACCAAGTCCAGGTGAGGCCCAGGTGGCGACCAGTCACCAGATCCAGGTGAGGACCAGCTAAGGACCAGATTCACCAGGCCCAGGTGAAGCCCAAGGGGTGACCAGCGTCACCAGGTAAGGGTGAACCCCAGAGGGGGAACCAGAGTAACCAGTTTAGTTTGAGGCCCAGAATGGAACCAGAGGTCCCTGGTCAAAGTGAGGCCCAGGTGTGGAATAGAGTATCCAGGTCCCAATGATGCCTGGGTGAGGACCAGAGTCACTAGGGCCATGCAGACCCAGATGGGGAACAGAATCACTTGGTCCCGGTGAGGCATAGAATAAGACCACAGTCAGCAGTATCAGTGGAGCCCCTTGTGGTAACCAGAGCCACTCTATCCAGCTGAGCCCCAGGTCCATGTGAGGCCCACGTGAGGATCAGATTCATCAGGTCGAATTGAGGCATAGCTGGGGACAAGAGTCACCAGGTCTGGGTGCGGCCTAGGTGGGACAAGATTCAGCAGTACTGAGTTAGGACCAAGTGGGGTCGAGAGATACCAGGTCCATGAGAGGCCAAACTGAGGACCAGAGTCACCAGATCCAAGTGAGGTCCATGTTGGAAAGAGAGTCACCAGGTCCAGGAGAGGTCCAGGTGGGTACCAGAGTCACCAGATCCAGGTGAAGTCCCGGTGGGGACCAGAGTCATCAGATCTAAGTGAAGCCCAGGTGGGAACCAGAGTCACTAGGTCCAGATGAGGCCCAGGTGAGGACCAGTGTTACCAGGTACACATGAGGCCCCGGTGGGGATCAGAGGCAACAGGTCCATGTGAGGCCGGCTTGGGGACCATGGTCAACAGGTCTACTTGAGGCCCATGTGTGGAACACAGTAAACAGGTCCAGGTGAGTCCCCGGTGGTGACAAGAGTCACCACGTCCAGGTGAAACCCAGGTGGAGACCAGGATCAGCAGGTACAGGGGAGGCCCTTGAAAGAACCAGAGTCAACAGTTCGAGGTCAGGCACAGTTGGCAACCAAGGTCAGCAGGTCCAAGTCAGGCCAAAGTGGGGTTCAGAGTCATTAGGGCACGGTGAGACCTGGAGGGGGACCAGAGTCACATGGTCCAGGTGAGATCCAGTTGTGGAACAAAGTCACCGGGTTCGAATTTGGCACAGTTGAGGACCATGGTCAACAGGGCCAGGTGGGGCCCAGATGGGGACCGGAGTCCCCAAATCCAGGTGAAGCCCAGGTGGGGACCACAGTCACCAGATCCAGGGTAGTCCCAGGTGCAGACCAGAATCACCAGGTTCAGGTGAGGTGCAGGTGGTAACCACACTCACCAGGTCCCGGTGAGGCTCTGGTGCGGACCAGAGTCACGAGGTACATGCGAAGTTAGAAACACTGCAGCCACCATGTCCACATGATGTCCATGTGGGAACGAGAATCACCAGTTACAGGTGAGGACCAGGTGGGGAACCGACTCACCATGTCCAGGTGAGACCCAGGTGGGAACCAGCGTCACCATGTCCAGGTGTGGACCAGGGGAAGACCAGAGTTAATAGGTCCGGCTGGGTCACTGTTAGTGAACAGTGTAACCATATTCTGATGCTACTCAGGTGGGTACCAGATTCAAGTTCCTGATGAGGCCCAGGTGGGACCAGAGACAAGAGGTCCAGGTGAGGTACAGATGGAAACCACATTCACCAGGTCACGTGAGGCCATGCTTAGGATCAGAGTCACCAGTTACAGGTGAGGCCCAGATGGAGCCAGAGTCACCATGTCCAGATGAGGCGAGTTGGGGAGCATATTCACTACGTCCCGTTGAGGCCCAGTAGAGGACCAGAGTCACCAGGTCTAGTTGAGGCCTAGAGGGGTACCAGATTCACCTGGTCTAGGTGCCGTCCAGATGGGGACCAGAGTCACCATGTCAGGGAGAGGCCCAGAGGGGATCCAGAGTCATCATGTCCAGGTGAGTCTCAGGTGTGGAACAGAGTATCCAGGTCATAATGATCTACAGGTGAGGACCAGAGTCAACAGATCTGGGTGAGGCCCAGTTAGGATCAGAGTCAATAGTTCCAGGTGAGGCTAAGAAGGAGTCCACAGCAGTCAGGGCCAGGTGGGGAAAAAAGTCACCAGGACTGGGTGAGGCCCAGATGGGGACACAGATTCACCAGGTCCAGGTGATTCCCAGGTCGTGACCAGAGTTACCAGATTCACCAGGTCCAGGTGATCCCCAGGTGGTGAGCAGAATTACGAGATACACCAGGTCCAAGTGAGGCCCACGTAGGGGCCTGTGTCACCAGGTATGGGTGAGGCCCAAGTGGCAACCCCACTCACAAGGTCCTGGTGAGGCCTACCTGCAGGCCATGCAAAGTAACCGGGTCCCGATAATGCCAAGGTAGGGACCAGAGTTACCAGGTCCAGGTGAGGCCGACCTGCAGGCCATGCAGTGGAACCATGTCCCCATGATGCCCTGGTAGGGACCAGAGTAACCAGGTCCAAATGAGGCCAAGATGGAGCATATTCACTAGGACCAGCCGAGGCCCAGTTGAGGACAAGAGAAACCAGATCTGGTTGAGGCCTAGAGGGGTACCAGAATCCCCTGGTCCAGGTGACATCCAGATGGGGACCAGAGTCACCAGTTCAGGGTGAGCCCCAGAGTGGTTCCAGAGTCATCATGTCCAGGTGAGGCTCAGGAGTGGAACAGAGTCACCAGGTACCAATGATGCCAAGGTGATGACCAGAGTCACCAGGCCTGAGTCACGCGCAGAGAGGATAAGAGTCACCAGTTCCAGGTGAGGCCAAGAAAGAGTCCAAAGCAATCAGGTCCAGGTGTGGAACAAAGTCACCAAGACTGGGTGAGGCCCAGATGGGGAAGAGATTCACCAGGTCCAGGTGAGGCCCTGGCGGTGACCAGAGTCCCTGGGTCTGGGAGAGGACCAGGTAAGGACCAGATTCACCAGGTCCAATAGGACCACGTGTGTTCCTGAGTCACCAGGTACGGGTGAAGCTCAGGTGGCAACCCCACTCACCAGGTCCAGGCGAGGCAAACCTACAGGCCACAGTCAGCAGAAGCAGGTGAGGCCCTAGTGGGGACCGGTGTCACCAGGTAAATGTGAGTCTACAAGAACACCACAGTCACCTGGTCCTGGTGTGGTTCATGTGGGAACGAGAGTCACCAGATCCAGGTGAGACCCAGGTGGGGACCACAGTCACCAGGTCCAGATTGAGGCCTAGGTGGGGGGACCAGAGTCATCAGGAACAGTTGAGGCCAAAGTGTGGATCAAAGTTATCATGTTCATGTGAGGCCAAGGTGGGGAACAGAGTAACCATGTCCCATTTTGTCAGATGGGAAAAGAGTCACAAGGTCCAGACGAGGCCTAAGTGAGGAGTAGATTCACCAGGTCCAGTTGAGGACCAGCTGAGGACCAGTGTCCCCAGCTCCGGGTGAGTCCCAGAGGGGGACCAGAGTCATCCGGTTCTGGTGATATCCAGGTGGGTACCAGAGTCACCACGTCAGGGTGAGGCCCAGAGGGGTACAAGAATCACAAGTTCCAGGTGAGGCCCCGATGTGGAACTGAGAAACCTGGTACCATGATGCCCATATGAGGACCTGAGTCACCAGGTCCAGGTGAGGTCCCTGTGGGAACCAGTCACCTCGTCCAGGTGAGGTCCAGGTGGGACCACAGTCGAAAGTTCCAGGTGAGGCGCAGGTGGCAACAGGATTCACCAAGTCCAGGTGAGGCCAAGGTGGCGACCAGTCACCAGATCCAGGTGCGGAACAGATAAGGACCAGATTCTCCAGGCCCAAGTGAAGCCCAAGGGGTGACCAGAGTCACCAGGTAAGGGTGAGCCCCAGAGGGGGAACCAGAGTAACCAGTTTAGTTTGAGGCCCAGAATGGGACCAAGGTCCCTGGTCAAAGTGAGGCCCAGGTGTGGAATAGAGTATCCAGGTCCCAGTGACGCATGGGTGAGGACCAGAGTCACTAGGGCCATGCAGGCCCAGATGGGGAACAGAATCACTAGGTCCTGGTGAGGCATAGAATAAGACCACATTCAGCAGTATCAGGTGAGCCCCTTGTGGGAACCAGAGCCACTCTATTCAGCTGAGTGCCAGGTCCATGTGAGGCCCACGTGAGGACCAGATTCATCAGGTTGTATTCAGGCATAGCTGGGGACAAGAGTCACCAGGTCTGGGTGCGGCCTAGGTGGGGCAAGATTCAGCAGTTCTGAATTAGGTCCAAGTGGGGACGAGAGACACCAGGTCCAGGTGAGGCCAAACTGAGGACCAGAGTCACCAGATCCAGGTGAGGTCCATGTTGGAAAGAGAGTCACCAGGTCCAGGAGAGGTCCAGGTCGAGTCCAGAGTCACCAGATCCAGGTGAAGCCCAGATGGGGACCAGAGTCACTAGGTCCAGATAAGGCCCAGGTGAGGACCAGAGTTACCAGGTACACGTGAGGACCCGGAGGGGATCAGAGGCAACAGGTCCATGTGAGGCCGGCTTGGGGACCATGGTCAACAGGACTACTTGAGGCCCAGGTGTGGAACACAGTAAGCAGGTCCAGGTGAGTCCCCGGTGGTGACAAGAGTCACCACGTCCAGGTGAGGCCCAGGTGGGCACCAGGATCACCAGGTACAGGGGAGGCCCTTGAAAGAACCACAGTCAACAGTTCGAAATCAGACACAGGTGGCAACCAGGGTCAGAAGGTTCAAGTCAAGCCAAAGTGGGGTTCACAGTCACTACGGCACGGTGATACCCTGAGTGGGACCAGAGTCACCTGGTCCAGTTGAGGTCCAGTTGTGGAACACAGTCACCGGGTCGCAGTTTTGCCAGGTTGAGGACCATGGTCAACAGGGCCAGGTGAGGCCCAGATGGGGACCTGAGTCCCCAAAGCAGTGAAGGCGAGGTGGGGACCACATCACCATATCCAGGGTAGTCTCACGTGCAGACCAGAATCATCAGGTCCAGGTGAGGTGCAGGTGGCAACCACACTCACCAGGTCCCGGTGAGGCCCTGGTGGGGACCAGAGTCACGAGGTACATGAGAATCTAGAAACACTGCAGCCACCAGGTCCACATGATGTACATATGGGAACGAGAATCACCAGTTACCAGTGAGGACCAGGTGGGGATCCGACTCACAATGTCCTGGTGAGACCCATGTGGGAACCAGTGTCACCATGTCCAGTTGTGGCCCAGGTGAAGACCAGAGTTAATAGGTCCGGCTGGGTCACTGATAGTGAACAGTGTAACCATATCCTGATGCTACCCAGGTGGGTACCAGAGACACCAGGTCCTGGTGAGGCCCAGGTGGGACCAGAGACCTGAGGTCCAGGTGAGGTCCGATGAGAACCACAGTCACCAGGTCAGGTGAGGCCATGCTTTGGATCAGAGTCACTAGTTACTGGTGAGGCCCAGGTTTGAGCCAGAGTCACCTAGTACAGAAGATGCCAAGGTCAGGACTAGAGTACCAGGATCAGGTCTGTCCCAGTGGTTAATAGAGTAACCATGTCCCGGTGATGCCCAGGTAGAACCAGAGTCACCAGGTCCAGATGAGGCGCAGGTGTGGAGCATGTTCACTAGGTCCCGGTGAGGCCCAGTTGAGGCCCAGAGTCACCAGGACAAGTTGAGGCCTAGAGGGGTTCCAGATTCACCTGGTCTAGGTGACATCCAGACGGGGACCAGAGTCACCATGTCAGGGTGAGGCCCAGAGGGGATCCAGAGCCAGCATGTCCATGTGAGGCTCAGGTGTGGAACAGAGTATCCAGGTCATAATGGTCCACAGGTTAGTACCAGAGTCACCAGATCTGGGTGAGGCCCAGTTAGGATCAGAGTCAACAGTTCCAGTTGAGGCCAAGAAGGATTCCACAGCAATCAGGTCCAGGTGGGGAAGAAAGTCAACAGGACTGGGTGAGGCCCAGATGGGGACCAGAATCACCAGGTCCAGGTGATTCCCAGGTGGTGACCAGGGTTACCAGGTCCGGGGGAGGACCAGGTAAGGATCAGATTCACCAGGTCCAAGTGAGGCCCACGTGGGGACCTGTGTCACCAGGTATGGGTGAGCCCCAGGTGGCAACCCCACTCACCAGGTCTGGCTGAGACCAACATGCTGGCCATGCAGAGGAACCGTGTTCCGATGATGTCCAGGTAGGGACCAGAGTTACCAGGTCCAGGTGAGGCCAACCTACAGGCCATGTAGTGGAACCATGTCCCATTGTTGCCCACGTAGGTTCCAGAGGCACGAGCTCCAAATGAGGCCCAGATGGAGCATATTCACTAGGTCCAGGTGAGGCCCAGTTGAGGACCAGAGTCACCAGATCTGGTTGAGGCCTAGAGGGGTACCAGAATCCCCTGGTCCAGGTGACATACAAATGGGGACCTGAGTCACCAGGTCCAGGTGATGTCCCTGTGGGAACCACTCACCCCGTCCAGGTGAGGCCCAGGTGGGACCCCAGTCACCAGGTCCTGGTGAGGTCCAGGTATATAAGATAGTATCCAGGTCCCAATGATGCACAGGTAAGGACCAGAGTCAACAGGTCCAGGAGAGGACCATATATGGATCAGAGTCTATGTGTTCCAGGTGAGGCCAGATGGAGACCACAGGAACCAGGTCCAGGAGAGCCCCATATGGGAACCAGAGCCAACAGATCCAGGTGAGGTCCAGTTGGGACAACATTCAGGAGGTCCAGGTGTGGCGCAGGTGACAACAGGATTCACCAAGTCCAGGTGAGGCCCAGGGGGCCAACAGTCACCAGATCCAGATGCGGACCAGCTAAGGACCAGAATCACCAGACCCAAGTGAAGCCCAAGGGGTGACCAGAGTCACCAGGTAAGGGTGAGTCCCAGAGGGGAACCAGAGTAACCAGTTTAGTTTAGGCCCAACATGGGACCAGAGGTCCCTGGTCAAAGTGAGGCGCAGGTGTGGAATAGAGTGTCCAGGTCCCAATGACGCCTGGGTGAGGACCAGAGTTCTAGGGCCATGCAGGCCCAGATGGGGAACAGAATCACTAGGTCCTGGTTAGGCATAGAATAAGACCACAATCACCAGTATCAGGTGTGCCCCATGTGGGATCCAGAGCCACTCTATCCAGCTGAGTCCCAGGTCCATGTGAGCCCTACGTCAGAACCAGATTCATCAGGTCGAATTGAGGCATAGCTGGGACAAGAGTCACCAGGTGTGGTTGCGGCCTACGTGGGGCAAGATTCAGCAGTTCTGAGTTAGGTCAAAGTGGGGACGACAGACACCAGGTCCAGGTGAGGCCAAACTGAGGACCAGAGTCACCAGATCCAGGTGAGCTCCATGTTGGAAAGAGAGTCACCAGGTCCAGGAGAGGTCCAGCTGGGGACCAGAGTCACCAGATCCAGGTGAATTCCAGGTGGGGACCAGAGTCACCAGATCCAGGTGAAGCCCAGGTAGGGACCAGAGTCACTAGGTCCAGATGAAGCCTAGGTGAGGGCCAGAGTTACCAGGTACACGTGAGGTCCTGGTGGGGTCAGAGGCAACAGGTCCATGTGAGGCCTGCTTGGGGACCATGGTCAACAGGTCTACCTGAGGCCCAGGTGGAACACAGTAACCAGGTCCAGGTGAGCTCCGGTGGTGACAAGAGTCACCACGTCCAGGTGAGGCCCAAGTGGGGACCATGATCACCAGGTACAGGGGAGGCCCTTGAAAGAATCAGAGTCAACTGTTCGAGGTCAATCGCTGGTGGCAACCGGGGTCAGCAGGTTCATGTCAGGCCAAAGTGTGGTTGACAGTCACTAGGGTATGTTGAGACCCAGAGGGGGACCAGAGTCACCTGGTCCAGGTGAGGTCCAGTTGTGGAACACAGTCTCTCGGTCCCAATTATGCCCAGTTGAGGACCATGTTCAACAGGGCCAGGTGAGGCCCAGATGGGGACTGGAGTCCCCAAATTCAGTTGAAGCCCTTGTGGGGACCACAGTCACCAGATCCAGGGTAGTCTCAGGTGGAGACCAGAATCAAGAGGTCCTGGTGAGGTGCAGGTGGCAACCACACTCACCAAGTCCCGGTGAGGCCCTGTTGGGGACCAGAGTCATGAGATACATGAGAAGCTAGAAACACTGCAGCCACCAGGTCCACATGATGTCCATGTGGGAACGAGAATTACAAGTTACAGGTGAGGACCAGGTGGGGATCCGAGTCACCATG
The DNA here is from genome assembly GCF_011100685.1 of Canis lupus familiaris. Taxonomy (NCBI): domain Eukaryota; kingdom Metazoa; phylum Chordata; class Mammalia; order Carnivora; family Canidae; genus Canis; species Canis lupus. Next base: position 835,119 of record NW_023330140.1, read on the forward strand.
TCCAGGTGAGACCCTGGTGGGAACCAGTGTCACTATGTCCAAGTGTGGACAAGGTGATGACGAGAGTTAATAGGTCCGGCCGGGTCACTGTTAGTGAACAGTGTAACCATATCCTGATGCTACCCAGGTGGGTACCAGATACAAGGTCCTGGTGAGTCCCATTTGGACCAGAGACATGAGGACCAGGTGAGGTACCGATGGAAACCATAGACACCAGGTCAGGTGAGGCCATGCTTAGGATCAGAGTCACCAGTTGCAGGTGAGGCCCAGGTGGAGCCAGAGTCACCTGGTAGAGAAGAGGCCAAAGTCAGGACCAGAGTTACCAGGATCAGGTCAGTCCCAGTGGGGAATAGAGTAACCATGTCTCGATGATGCCCAGGTAGAACCAGTCACCAGGTCCAGATGAGGTGCAGGTTGGGAGCATGTTCACTAGGTCCCCGTGAGGCCCAGGTCAGGACCAGAGTCACCAGGTCAAGTTGAGGCCTAGAGGGATACCAGATTCACCTAGTCTATGTGACATCCGGATGGGGACCAGAGTCACCAGGTCAGGGTGAGGACCAGAGAGGTTCCAGAGTCATCATGTCCAGGTGAGGCTCAGGTGTGGAACAGACTATCCAGGTCATAACGGTCCACATGTGAGGACCAGAGTCACCAGATCTGTGTGAGGCCCAGTTAGGATCAGAGTCACCAGATCCAGTTGAGGCCAAGAGGAGTCCACAGCAATCAGGTCCAGGTGGGGAAGAAAGTCAACAAGACTAGGTGAGGCCCAGAGGGGGACCAGATTCACCAGGTCCAGGTGATTCCCAGGTGGTGACCAGGGTTACCAGGTCCGGGTGAGGACCAGGAAAGGACAGATTCACCAGGTCAAAGTGAGGCCCACGTGGGGACCTGTGTCACCAGGTATGGGTGAGCCCCAGGTGGCAACCCCAATCACTAGGGCCAGGTGAGGCCAACCTGGAGGCCACGCAGAGGAACCGTGTCCCGGTGATGCCCAGGTAGGGACCAGAGTTACAAGGTCCAGCTGAGGCCAACCTGCAGGCCATGCAGTGGATGCATGTCCCGATGATGCCAAGGTAGGAACGAGAGTCACCAAGTCCAACTGATGCCCAGATTAAGCATATTCATTAGGCCCAGGTGAGGCCCAATTGAGGACCAGAGTCACCAGGTCAAGTTGAGGCCTTGAGGGGTACCAGATCCACCTGGTTTGGGTGACATCCAGATGGGGACCAGACTCCCCATGTCAGGCTGAGGCCCAGAGGGGATCCAGAGTCATCATGTCCAGGTGAGGCTCAGGTGTGGAACAGAGTATCCAGGTCATAATGGTCCACAGGTGAGTACCAGAGTCACCAGATCTGGGTGAGGCCCAGTTAGGATCAGAGTCACAAGTTCCAGGTGAGGACAAGAAGGGGTCCACAGCAATCAGGGCCAGGTGGGTAACAAAGTCAACAGGACTGGGTGAGGCCCAGATGGGGACCAGATTCTCCAGGCCCAGGTGAGGCCCAGGTGGTGATCAGAGTTACCAGTTCCGGGTGAGGACCAGGTAAGGACCAGATTCACCAGGTCGAAGTGAGGCCCACGTGGGGACCTGTGTCACCAGGTATGGGTGAGACCCAGGTGTCAACCGCACTCAACAGGTCCAGGTGTGGCCAACCTGTAGGCAATGCAGAGGAACGGTTTACCGATGATGCCCAGGTAGGGACCAGAGTTACCTGGTCCAGGTGAGACCAACCTGCCGCCCTTGCAGGGGAACCATGTCCTGATGATGCCCAGGTGGGGACCAGAGTCACCAGATACAGGTGAAGCCCAGGTGGGGACCAGAGTCCCTAGGTCCAGATGAGGTCCACGTGAGGACCAGAGTTACCAGGTACACGTGAGGCCCCGGTGGGGATCAGAGGCAACAGTTCCATGTGAGGATGGCTTGGGGACCATGGAAAACAGGTCTACTTGAGGCCCAGGTGTGGAACACAGTAAGCAGGTCCAGGTGAGGCCCCGGTGGTGACAAGCGTCACCTCGTCCAGGTGAGGCCCAGGTGGGGACCAGGATCACCAGGTACAGGGGAGGCCCTTGAAAGAACCAGAGTCAAGAGTTCGAGGTCAGGCGCATGTGGCAACCAGGGTCAGCAGGTCCAAGTCAGGCCAAAGTGGGGTTCACAGTCACGAGGGCACGGTGAGACCCAGAGGCGGACCAGAGTCATGTCGTCCAGGTGAGGTCCAGATGTGGAACAGTCACCGGGTCCCAATTTTGCCCAGTTGAGGACCATGGTCAACAGGGCCAGGTGAGGCCCAAATGGGGACCGGAGTCCCGAAATCCAGGTGAAGCCCAGGTGGGGACCACAGTCACCAGATCCAGGGTAGTCTCAGGTGTAGAGCAGAATCACCAGGTCCAGGTGAGGTGCAGGTGGCAACCACACTCACCAGATCCCGGTGAGGCCCTGGTGGGGACCAGAGTCAAGAGGTATATGAGAAGCTAGAAACACTGCAGCCACCAGGTCCACATGATATCCATGTGGGAACGAGAATCACCAGTTACAGGTGAGGACCATGTGGGGATCCGACTCACCATGTCCAGGTGAGACCCAGGTGGGAACCAGTGTCACCAAGATCAGGTGTGGCGCAAGTGAAGACCAGAGTTAATACGTCCGGCTGGGTCACTGTTAGTGAACAGTGTAACCATATCCTGATGCTACCCAGGTGGTAACCAGAGACGCCAGGTCCTGGTGAGGCCCAGGTGGGACTAGAGACATGAGGTCCAGGTGAGGTCCCGATGGAAACCACAGTCACCAGGTCAGGTGACGCCATCCTTAGGATCAGAGTTACCAGTTACAGGAGAGGCCCGGGTGGAACCAGAGTCACCTGGTACAGATGAGGCCAAAGTCAGGACCAGAGTTACCAGGATGAGGTCAGTCCCAGTGGGGAATAGAGTAACCATGTCGCGAAGATGCCCAGGTAGAACCAGAGTCACCAGGTCCAGATGAGTCACAGGTGGGAAGCATGTTCCTTAGGTCCCGTTGAGGCCCAGTTTAGGGTCAGAGTCACCAGGTCAAGTTGAGGCCTAGAGGGATATCAGATTGACCTGGTCTAGGTGCCATCCAGATGGGGACCAGACTCAACATGTCAGGCTGAGGCCCAGAGGGGATCCAGAGTCATCATGTCCAGGTGAGGTTCAGGTGTGGAAAAGAGTATCCAGGTCATAATGGTCCACAGGTGAGGACCAGAGTCACCAGATCTGGGCGAGGCTCAGTTAGTGTCAGAGTCACCAGTTCCAGGTGAAGCCAAGAAGGAGTCCAAAGCAATCAGGTCCAGGTGGGGAAAAAGTCACCAGGACTGGGTGAGGCCCAGATGGGGATCGGATTTACCAGATCCAGGTGAGGCCCAGGTGGTGACCAGATTCTCCGGGTCTGGGAGACCACCAGGTAAGGACCAGATTCACCAGGTGCAAGAGGCCCACGAGGGGACCTGAGTTACCAGGTATGGGTGAGGCCCAGTTCTCAACCCCACTCACCAGGTCCAGTTGAGGCCAACCTGCATGCCAAAGTCAACAGATCCACGTGAGTCCCTACTGGGCACCAGAGACAGCAGGTAAAAATGAGTCTACAAGAACACCACAGTCACCAGGTCCAGGTGTGATTCATGTGGGAACGAGATTCACCAGGTCCAGGTGAGACCCATGTGGGGACGACAGACACCAGGTCCAGAATGAGGCCTAGGAGGGGGACCAGAGTCATCAGGACCTGTTGAGGACCAAGTGTGGAGCAAAGTTATCATGTCCAGGTGAGGCTCAGAGGTGAACAGAGTATCCAGGTCATAATGGTCCAGAGGTGAGGACCAGAGTCACCAGATCTGTGTGAGGTCCAGTTAGGATCAGAGTCACCAGTTCCAGGTGAGGCCAAGAAAGAGTCCACAGCAATCAGGTCCAGGTTGGGAACAAAGTCACCACGACTGGGTGAGGCCCAGATTGGGAACAGATTCACCAGGTCCAGGAGAGGCCCTGGTGGTGACCAGAGTCCCCGGGGATGGGAGACGACCAGATAAGGACCAGATTCACCAGGTCCACGAGGCCCACGAGGGGACCTGTGTCCCCAGGTATGGGTGAGGCACAGGTGGCAACCACACTCACCAGGCCCAGGAGAGGCCATGCAGAGGAATTGTGTCCCGATGATGCCCATGTAGGAACCAGATGTACCAGGTCCAAATGAGGCCAAGATGGAGCATATTCACTAAGTCCAGGTGAGGCCCAGTTGAGGACCAGAGTCACCAGATCTGGTTGAGGCCTAGAGGGGTACCAGAATCACCTGGTCCAGGTGATATCCAGATGGGGACCAGAGTCACCAGGTCAGGGTGAGGGCCAGAGGGGTTCCAGAGTCATCATGTCCAGGTGAGGCTCATGTGTGGAACAGAGTCACCAGGTCCAATGATGCCCAGGTGAGGACCAGAGTCACCAGGTCTGGGTGACGCGCAGATAGGATCAGAGTCACCAGTTCCAGGTGAGGCCAAGAAAGAGTCCACAGCAATCATGTCCAGGTGGAGAACAAAGTCACTAGGACTGGGTGAGGCCCAGATGGGGACCAGATTCAAGAGGTCCAGGTGAGGCCCAGTTGGTGACCAGAGTCCCCGGGTCTGGGAGAACCAGGTAAGGACCAGATTCACCAGGTCCAAGAGGCCCACGTGGGGACTTGAGGTACCAGGTATGGGTGAGGCCCAGGTGGAAACCCCACTCACCAGGTCCAGTAGAGGCCAACTTGCAGGACAGAGTCACCAGATCCAGGTGAGGCTCTAGTGGGGAACGGAGTCACCAAGTAATAGTGACTACAAGAACACCACAGTCACCAGGTCCACGTGTGGTTCATGTGGGAACGAGAGTCACCAGGTCCATGTGAGGCCCAGGTGTAGCCAGAGTCACCTGGTACAGAAGAGGCCAAAATCAGGACCAGAGTTACCAGGATTAGGTCAGTCCCAGTGAGGAATATAGTAACCATGTCCCGATGATGCCCAGGAAGAACCAGAGTCACCAGGTCCAGATGAGGCGCAGGTGGGGAGCATGTTCACTAGATCCCTGTGAGACCCAGTTGAGGAACAGATTTACCAGGTCAAGTTGAGGCCTAGAGGGGTACCAGATTCACCTGGTCTAGGTGACATCCAGATGGGGACCACAGTCAAAATGTGAGGCTGAGGCCCAGAGGGGATCCAGAGTCATCATATCCAGGAGAGGCTCAGGTGTGGAACAGAGTACCCAGGTCATAAAGGTCCACATGTGAGGACCAGAGTCACCAGATCTGGGTGAGGCCAAGTTAGTATCAGAGTCACCAATTCCAGGTGAGGCCAAGAAGGAGTCCAAAGCAATCAGGTCCAGGTGGGGAACTAATTCACCAGGACTGGGTGAGGCAGAGATTGGAATCAGATTCACCAGGTCCAGGTGATTCCCAGGTGGTGACCAGACTTAGCAGTTCCAGGTGAGGACCAGGTAAGGACCAGATTCACCAGTTCCAAGTGATGCGCATGTGGGGACCTGTGTCACCAGGTATGGGTGAGGCATAGGTGACAACCCCACTCACCAGGTCCAGGTGAGGACAACCTGCAGGCCATGCAGAGGAACCATCTCCCGATGATGCCCTTTGTAGGGACTAGACTTACCAGGTCCAGGTGAGGCCAACCTGCAGGCCAGAGTCACCAGATCCATGTGAGGCCCTAGTGGGTACCTGAGTCACCAGGTAAATGTGAGACTACAAGAACACCACAGTCACCAGGTCCAGGTGTGGTTCATGTGGGAACGAGAGTCACCAGGTCCAGGTGAGACCCAGGTGGGGACGACAGTCACCAGGTCCAGGTGAGGCCCCGGTGGGGACGACAGTCACAAGGTCCAGGTGAGGCGCAGGTGGCAACAGGATTCACCAAGTCCAGGTTAGGCCCAGGTGGAGACCAGTCACCAGGTCCAGATTGAGGCCTAGGTGGCGGGACCAGAGTCATCAGGACCAGTTGAGGACAAAGTGTGGAGCAAAGTTATCATGTCTAGGAGAGGCCCAGGTGAGGAACAGAGTAACCATGTCCCATTGATGCCAGGTGGGAAAAGAGTCAGAAGGTCCAGACGAGGCCTAAGTGAGGAGTGGATTCACAAGGTCCTGTAGAGGCCCAGCTGAGGACCAGTGTCCCCAGCTCCCGGAGAGCCCACAGGGGGACCAGAGTCACCCGGTTCTGGTGATATCCAGGTGGGGACCAGAGTCAGCACGTCAGGGTGAGGCCCAGAGGTGGACGAGAATCACTAGGTCCAGGTGAGGCCCCGATGTGGAACTGAGAAACCAGGTCCCATGATGCCCATATGAACACCTGATTCACGAGGTCCAGGTGATTTCCCTGTGGGAACCATTCACCTCGTCCAGGTGAAGCCCAGGTGGGACCACAGTCACCAGGTCCAGGTGAGGCCCAGAGGGGATCCAGAGTCATCATGTCCAGGGGAGGCTCAGGTGTGTAACAGAGTATCCAGGTCATAATGGTCCACAGTTGAGCACCAGAGTCACCTGATCTGGGTGAGGCCCAGTTAGGATCATCGTAACCAATTCCAGGTGAGGCCAAGAAGGAGTCCACAGCAATCAGGTCCAGGAGGGAACAAAGTCACCAGTACTGCGTGAGGCCCAGATGGGGACCAGATTCACCAGGTCCAGGTGATTCCCAGGTGGAGACCAGGGTTAACAATTCCCGGTGAGGACCAGGTAAGGACCAGATTCACTAGTTCCAAGTGAGGCCCACGTGGGGACCTGTGTATCCAGGTATGTGTGAGGACCAGGTGGCAACCCCACTCACCAGGTCCGGCTGAGGCCAACCTGCAGGCCATGCAGAGGAACCGTGTCCCGAAGATGCCCAGGTGGGACCAGAGTTAGCAGGTCCAGGTGAGGCCAACATGGAGGTCATGCAGTGGCACCATATCCCGATGGAGCGCACATAGGGACCGGAGTCACCACGTCCAATTGAGGCCCAGATGGAGCATATTCAATAGGTCCAGGTGAGGCCCAGTTGAGGACCAGAGTCACGAGATCGGGTTGAGACCCAGAGGTGTACCAGAATCACCTGTTCCAGGTGACATCTAGATGAGGACCAGAGTCACAATGTCAGTGTGAGTCCCAGAGTGGTTCCAGAGTCACATCGTCCAGGTGAGGCCCATGTGGGACCACAGTCACCATGTCCAGGTGAGGACCAGGTATGTAAGAGAGTATCCAGGTCCCAATGATGCCCAGGTAAGGACCAGAGACAACAGGTCCAGGAGAAGCCCAAATATGGATCAGAGTCATTGTGTTCCAGGTGAGGCCAGAAGGAGACAACAGGACCCAGGTCCAGGAGAGCCCCATATGGTAACCAGAGCCACGAGATCCAGGTGAGGTCCAGGTGGGACCACAGTCACAAGGTCCAGGTGAGGCGCTGGTGCAACAGGATTCACCAAGTCCAGGTGAGGCCCAGGTGGCAACGAGTCACCAGATCCAAATGTGAAGCAGCTAAGGACCACATTCACCAAGCCCAAGTGAAGCCCAAGGCGTGACCAGAGTCACCAGGTAAGGGTGAGGTTCAGAGGGGGAACCAGAGTAACCAGTTTAGTTTGAGGCCCAGAATGGGACCAGAGGTCCCGGGTCAAATTGAGGCCCAGGTGTGGAATAGAGTATCCAGGTCCCAATGATGCCTGGGTGAGGACCAGAGTCACTAGGGCCATGCAGGCCCAGATGGGGAACAGAATCACTAGGTCCTGGTGAGGCATAGAATAAGACCACAGTCACCAGTATCTGGTGTGCCCCTTGTGGGAACCAGAGCCACTCTATCCAGCTGATTCCCAGGTCCATGTGAGGCCCACGTGAGGAGCAGATTCATCAGGTCGAATTGAGGCATAGCTGGGGACAAGAGTCACCAGGTCGGGGTGCGGCCTAGGTGGGGCAAGATTCAGCAGTTCTGAGTTAGGTCAAAGTGGGGACGAGAGACACCAGGTCCAGGTGAGGCCAAACTGAGGAAGAGTCACCAGATCCAGGTGAGGTCCATGTTGGAATGAGAGTCACCAGGTCCAGGAGAGGTCCAGGTGGGGACCAGAGTCACCAGATACAGGTGAAGTCCAGGTGGGGACCAGAGTCTCCAGATCCAGGTGAAGCCCAGGTGGGGACCAGAGTCACTAGGTCCAGATGAGTCCCAGGTGAGGATCAGAGTTACCAGGTACACGTGAGGCCCCGGCGGGGATCACAGCCAAAAGGTCCACGTGAGGCCGGCTTGGGGACCATGGTCAACAGGTCTACCTGAGGCCCAGGTGTGGAACACTGTAAGCCTGTCCAGGTGGGTCCCCAGTGGTGACAAGAGTCACCACGTCCAGTTGAGGCCCAATTGGGGACCAGGATCACCAGGTACAGGGTAGGCCCTTGAAAGAACCAGAGTCAACAGTTCAAGGTGGCGCAGGTGGCAACCAGGGTCAACAGGTCCAAGTCAGGCCAAAGTGGGGTTCACAGTCACTAGGGCACAGTGAGACCCAGAGGGGGACCAGAGTCACCTGGTCCAGGTGAGGTCCAGTTGTGGAACACAGTCACCGGGCCCCAATTTTGTCCAGTTGAAGACCATGGTCAACAGGGCCAGGTGAGGCCGGGATGGGGACCGGAGTCCCCAAATCCAGGTGAAGCCCAGGTTGGGACAACAGTCACAAGATCCAGGGTAGTCTCAGGTGCAGACCAGAATCACCAGGTCCTGGTGAGGTTCAGGTGGCAACCACACTCACCAGGTCCCGGTGAGGCCCTGGTGCGGCCCAGATTCTCGAGTACATGAGAAGCTAGAAACACTGCAGCCACCAGTTCCACATGATGTCCATGTGGGAACGAGAATCACCAGTTAAAGGTGAGGACCAGGTGGGGATCTGACTCACCATGTCCAGGTAAGACTCTGGTAGGAACCAGTGTCACCCTGTCCAGGTGTGGACCAGGTGAAGACCAGAGTTAACAGGTCTGGCTGGGTCACTGTTAGTGAACAGTGTAACCATATCCTGATGCTACTCAGGTGGGTACCAGACACAAGATCCTGGTGAGGCCCAGGTGGACCCAGAGACATGAGGGCCAGGTGAGATACCGATGGAAACCACAGTCACCAGGTCAGGTGAGGCGATGCTTAGGATCAGAGTCACCACTTACAGGTGAGGTCCAGGTGGAGCCAGAGTCACATGGTACAGAAGAGGCCAAAGTCAGGACCAGAGTTACCACGATCAGGTCAGTCCCACTGGGGAATAGAGTAACCACGTCCCGATGATGCCCAGGTAGAACCAGAGTTACCAGGTCCAGGTGCGCCCAACCTGAAGGCCATGCAGTGGAACCGTGTCCTGATGATTCCCAGTTAAGGACCAGAGTCACCAGGTCGAAATGAGGCCCAGATGGAGCATATTCACTAGGTCCAGGTGAGGCCCAGTTGAGGACCAGAGTCACCAGACCTGGTTGAGGCCTAGAGGGGTACCAGATTCACCTGGTGTGGTGACATCCAGATGGGGACCAGAGTCCCCATGTCAAGCTGAGGCCCAGAGGGGATCCAGAGTCAAAATATTCAGGTGAGGCTCAGGTGTGGAACAGAGTATCCAGGTCATAATGGTCCACAGGTGAGGACCAGAGTCACCAGATCTGGGTAAGGCCCAGTTAGCATCAGAGTCAGCAGTTCCAGGTTAGCCAAGAAGGAGTCCACAGCAATCAGGTCCAGGTGGGGAAGAAAGTCAACAGGACTGGGTGAGGCCCAGATGGGGACCAGATTCAACAGGCCCAGTTGATTCCCATGTGGTGACCAGAGTTACCAGTTCCGGGTGATCACCAGGTAAGGACCAGATTCACCAGGTCCAAGTGAGGCCCACGGGGGGACCTGTGTCACGAGGCAAGGGTGAGGCCCAGGTGACAAACCCACTCACCAGGTAGGTGAAGCCAACCTGCAGGCCATGCAGAGAAACCAGGTCCCAAAGATGCCCAGGTGAGGACCATAGTCACCAGGTCCAGATTGGGGCCTAGGTGGGGGGAACAGATTCATCAGGAGAAGTTGAGGCCAAAGTGTGGAGCAAACTTATCATATCCAGGTGATGTCTAGGTGGGGAACAGAGTAACCATGTCCCATTGATGTCAGGTGGGAAAAGAGTCACAAGGTACAGATGAGGCCTAAGTGAGGACTAGATACACCAGGTCCTGTTGAGGCCCAGTTGAGCCCCAGTGTCCCCAGCTCTGGGTGAGTCCCAGAGGGGGACCAGAGTCACCCGGTTCTGGTGATATCCAGGTGGGGACAAGACTCACCACGTCAGCGTGAGGCCCAGAGGGGGACGAGAATCACTAGTTTCAGGTGAGGCCTCGATTTGGAACTGAGAAAAAAGGTCCCATAATGCCCAAATGAGGACCTGAATCACCAGGTCCAGGTGAAGCTCAGGTGGGGACCAGACTCACTAGTTCCAGATGAAGCCCAGGTGAGGACCAGAGTTAACAGGTACAAGTGAGGCCCCGGTGGGGATCAGAGGCAACAGGTCCATGTGAGGCCAGCTTGGGGACTATGGTCAACAGGTCTACTTGAGGCCAGGTGTGGAACACCGTAAACAGGTCCAGGTGAGTCCCTGGTTGTGACAAGTGTCACCACGTCCAGATGAGGCCCAGTTGGGGACCAGGTTCACCAGGTCAAGGGGAGGCCGTTGAAATAACCAGAGTGAACAGTTCGAGGTCAGGCGCAGGTTTCAACCAGGGTCAGCAGTTCCAAGTCAGGCCAAAGGGGGTTCACAGTCACTAGGGCACGGTGAGACCCAGAGGGGGACCAGAGTCAACTGGTCCAGGTGAGGTCCAGTTGTGGAACACAGTCACCGGGTCCCAATTTTACCCAGTTGAAGACCATGGTCAACAGGGCCAGGTGAGACCCAGATGGAGATCGGAGTCCCCAAATCCAGGTGAAGCCAAAATGGGGACCACAGTCACCAGATCCAGGGTAGTCTCAGGTGCCGACCAGAATCAACAGGTCCACGTGAGGCAACCACACACACCAGGTCCCGGTGAGGCCCTGGTGGGGACCAGAGTCACGAGGTACATGAGAAGCTAGAAACACTGCAGCCACCAGGTGAACATCATGTCCATGCTGGAATGAGAATCACCAGTTACAGGTGAGGACCAGGTGGGGATCCGACTCACCATGTCCAGGTGAGACCCAGGTTGGAACCAGTGTCACCATGTCCAGGTGTGGCCCAGGTGAAGACCAGAGTTAATAGGTCTGGCTGGGTCACTATTAGTGAACAGTGTAACCATATCCTGATGCTACCCAGGTGGGTACCAGAGATACCATGTCCTGGTGTGGCCCAGGTGGGACCAGAGACACGAGGTCCAAGTGAGGTCCCGATGGGAACCACAGTCACCAGGTTTGGTGAGGCCATACTTAGGATCAGAGTCACCAGTTACAGGTGAGGCCCAGGTGGAGCCAGAGTCACCTGGTACAGAAGAGGCCAAAGTCAGGACCAGAGTTACCAGGATCAGGTATCCCAGTGTGGAATAGAGTAACCATGTCCCGATGATGCCCAGGTAGAACCAGAGTTACCAGGTCCAGATGAGGTGCAGGTGGAGAGCATATTCACTAGGTCCCGGTTAGGCCAAGTTGAGGACCAGAGTCACCAGGTCTAGTTGAGGCCTAGAGGGGTACCAGATTCTCCTGGTCTAGGTGACATCCAGATGGGGACCAGAGTCTCCATGTCAGGCAGAGGCCCAGAGGGGATCCAGAGTCATCAAGTCCAGGTGAGGCTCACGTGTGGAACAGAGTATCCAGGTCATAATGGTCCACAGGTGAGGACCAGAGTCACCAGATCCGGGTGAGGCCCAGTTAGGATCAGAGTCACTAGTTCCAGGTGAGGGCCAAGAAGGAGTACACAGCAATCAGGTCCAGGTGGGAACAAAGTCACCTGGACTGGATGAGGCCCAATGGGGAACAGAATCTCAATGTCCAGGTGATTCCCAGGTGATGACCAGAGTTATAGGTTCCGGGTGAGGACAAGGGAAGGACCAGATTCACCAGGTCCACGTGAGGCCCACGTTGGGACCTGTGTCACCAGGCATGGGTGAGTCTCAGGTGACAACCCCACTCACTAGGTCCAAGTGAGGCCAATCTGCAGGCCATGCCGAGGAACCATGTCCTGATGATGCCCAGATGGGGTCTAGAGTTATCAGGTCCAGGTGAGGCACACCTGCAGGCCATGCAGTGGAATCATGTCCCGGTAATGCCGAGGTAGGGATCAGAATCACCATGTCAAAATGAGGCCCAGATGGAGCATATTCACTAGGTCTACGTGAGGCCCAGTTGAGGACCAGAGTCACCAGATCTGGTTGAGCCCTATAAGGGTACCAGAATCACCTGGTTCAGGTGACATCGAGATGGGGACCAGAGTCACCAGGTCAGGGTGAAGCCCAGAGAGGTTCCAGAGTCATCATGTCCAAGTGAGGCTCAGATGTGGAACAGAGTCACCAGGTATCAATGATGCCGAGTTGAGGACCAGATTCACCAGGTCTGGGTGACGCGCAGATTAGATCAGAGTCACCAGTTCCAGGTGAGGCCAAGAAGGAGTCCACAGCAATCAGGTCCAGGTTCGGAACAAAATCACCAGGACTGGGTGAGGCCCAGATGGTGACCAGATTCACCAGGTCCAGGTGAGGCCCAGGTGGTGACCAGAGTCCCCGGGTCTAGGAGAGGACCAGGTAAGGACCAGATTCACCAGGTAGAAGAGGCCCACGTGGGGACCTGAGTCACCAATTATGTGTGAGGCCCAGGTGGCAACCCCACTCACCAGGTCCAGGTGACGCAAACCTGCAGGCCAAAGTCACCAGATCCACGTGAGGCCCTACCGGGGACCAGAGTCACCATGTAAATGTGAGTCTACAGAACACCACTGTCACCATGGCCAGGTGTGGTTCATGTGGGAACGAGAGTCACCAGGTCCAGGTGAGACCCAGGTGGGGACCACAGTCATCAGGTCCAGATTGAGGCCCAGGTGGGGGGACAAGGGTCATCAGTACCAGTTGAGGCCAAAGTGTCGAGCAAAGTTATCATGTCCAGGTGAGGCCCAGGCGGGGAACAGAGTAACCATGTCCCATTGTTGCCAGGTGGGAAAAGAGTCACAAGGTCCAGACGAGGCCTAAGTTAGGAGTAGATTCACCAGGTGCTGTTGAGGCCGAGTTGAGGACCAGTGACCCCAGCTCCGGGTGAGTCCGGAGGGGGACCAGAGGCACCCGGTTCTGGTGATATCCAGGTGGGGACCACAGTCACCATGTCAGGGTGATGCGCAGAGGGGGACGAGAATCACTAGGTCCAGGTGAGGCCCCGATGTGGTACTGAGAAACCAGGTCCCATGATGCCCATATGAGGACCTGAATCACCAGGTCCAGGTGAGGTACTTGTGGGAACCACTCACCTCGACCAGGTGAGGCACAGGTGGGACAACAGTCACCAGGTCCAGGTGAGGCCCAGGTATATAAGAGAGAATCCAGGTCCCAATAATGCCCAGGTAAGGACCTGAGTCAACAGGTGCAGGAGAGGCCCAAATATGGATGAGAGTAATTGTGTTCCATGTGAGGCAAGATGGAGACCACAGGAACCATGTCAAGGAGAGCCCCATATGGGAACCAGAGCCACGAGATCCAGGTGAGGTCCAGGTGGGACCACAGTCACAAGGTCCAGTTGAGGCACAGGTGGCAACAGGATTCACCAAGTCCAGGTGAGGCCCAGGAGGCTACCAGTCACCAGATCCAGGTGAGGACAAGCTAAAGACCAGATTCACCAGGCCCAAGTCAATCCCAAGGGGTGACCAGAGTCACCAGGGAAGGTTGAGGCCCAGAGGGGAAACCAGAGTAAGCAGTTTAGTTTGAGGCCCAGAATGGGATCAGAATTCCCTTGGCAGTGTGAGGCCCAGGTGTGGCATAGAGTATCCAGGTCCCAATGATGCCTGGGTGAGGACCAGAGTCATAAGGGCCATGCAGGCCCAGATGGGGAACAGAATCACGAGGTCCTGGTGAGGCATAGAATAAGACCACAGTCACCAATATCAGGTGAGCCCCATGTGGGATCCAGAGCCACTCTATCCAGCTGAGTCCCAGGTCCATGTGAGGCCCACGTGAGGACCAGATTCATCAGGTCGAATTGAGGCATAGCTGGGGACAAGAGTCACCAGGTCTAGGTGCGACCTAGGTGGGGCAAGATTCAGCAGTTCTGAGTTAGGTCAAGGTGGGGACGAGAGACACCATGTCCAGGTGAGGCCAAACTGAGGACCAGAGTCACCAGATCCAGGTGAGCACCATGTTGGAAAGAGAGTCACCAGGTCCAGTACAGGTCCAGCTGGGGACCAGAGTCACCAGATCCAGGTGAATTCCAGGTGGGGACCAGAGTCACCAGATCCAGGTGAAGCCCAGGTTGGGACCAGTCAGTAGGTCCAGATGAAGCCTCGGTGAGGGCCAGAGTTACCAGGTACACGTGAGGCCCCGGTGGGGATAGAAGGCAACAGGTCCATGTGAGGCGGGCTTGGGGACCATGGTCAACAGGTCTACATTAGGCCCAGGTGTGGAACACAGTAACCAGGTCCAGGTGAGCCCCGGTGGTGACAAGTGTCACCACGTCCAGATGAGGCCCAAGTGGGGACCATGATCACCAGGTACAGGGGAGGCCCTTGAAAGAACCAGAGTCAACTGTTCGAGGTCAGTCGCAGGTGGCAACTGGGGTCAGCAGGTCCATGTCAGGCCAAAGTGGGGTTGACAGTCACTAGGGCACGTTGAGACCCAGAGGGAGACCAGAGTCACCCGGTCCAGGTGAGGTCCAGTTGTGGAACACAGTCTCTGGGTCCCAATTTTGCCCAGTTGAGGACCATGTTCAACAGGGCCAGGTGAGGCCCAGATGGGGACTGGAGTCCCCAAATCCAGGTGAAGCCAAGGTGCGGACCACAGTCACCAGCTCCAGGTTTGTCTCAGGTGCAGACCAGAATCACCAGGTCCAGGTGAGGTGCAGGTGGCAACCACACTCACCAGGTCCCGGTGAGGCCCTGGTGGGGACCAGAGTCATGAGGTACATGAGAAGCTAGAAACACTGCAGCCACCAGGTCCACATGATGTCCATGTGGGGACGAGAATGACCAGTTACAGGTGAGGCCCAGGTGGGGATCCGACTCACCATGTCCAGGTGAGATCCAGGTGGGAACCAGTGTCACCATGTCCAGGAGTGGCCCGGGTGAAGACCAGAGTTGATAGGTCCGGCTGGGTCACTGTTAGTGTACAATATAACCATATGCTGATGCTACCCAGGTGGGTACCAGAGACACCAGGACCTGGTGAGCCCCAGGTGGGACCAGAGACATGAGGTCCAGGGGAGGTCCCGATGTGAACCACAGTCACCAGGTCAGGTGAGGCCATGCTTAGGATCAGAGTCACCAGTTACCGGTGAACCCAAGGTGGATCCAGAGTCACCTGGTACAGAAGAGGCCAAAATCAGGACCAGAATTACCAGGATCAGGTCACTCCAATTGGGAATAGAGTAACCATGTCCCGATGATGCCCAGGTAGAACCAGAGTCACCAGGCCCAGATGTGGCGCAGGTGGGGAGTATGTTAACTAGGTTCCGTTGAGGCCCAGTTGAGGACCAGAGTCACCAGGTCTAGGTGAGGCCTAGAGGGGTACCAGATTTACCTGGTCTGGTGACATCCAGATGGGGTCCACAGTCCCCATGTCAGGCTGAGGCCCAGAAGGGATCCAGAGTCAACATATCCAGGTAAGGCTCAGGTGTGGAACAGAGTATCCAGGTCATAATGGTCCAGAGGTGAGGACCAGAGTCACCAGATCTGGGTGAGGCCCAGTTAGCATCAGAGTCAGCAGTTCCAGGTTAGCCAAGAAGGAGTCCACAGCAATCAGGTCCAGGTGGGGAAGAAAGTCAACAGGACTGGGTGAGGCCCAGATGGGGACCAGATTCACCAGGCCCAGGTGATTCCCATGTGGTGACCAGAGTTACCAGTTCCGGGTGACCACCAGGTAAGGACCAGATTCACCAGGTCCAAGTGAGGCCCACTTGGGGACCTGTGTCACTAGGCTAGGGTGAGGCCCAGGTGACAAACCCACTCACCAGTTCCAGGTGAGGCCAACCTGCAGGCCATGCAGAGGAACCAGGTACCAAAGATGCTCAGGTAGGGACGAGAGTTACCAGGTCCAGGTGAGGCCAACCTACAGGCCATGCAGTGGAACCATGTCCCGTTGATGCCCAGGTAGGGACCAGAGTTACCAGGTCGAAATGAGGCCCAGATGGAGCATATTCACTAGGTCCAGGTGAGGCCCAGTTGAGGACCAGAGTCACCAGACCTGGTTGAGACCCAGAGGGGTACCATAATCCCCTGGTCCAGGTGACATCCATATGGGGACCAGAGTCACCAGGTCAGGTTGATAGCCAGAGAGGTACGAGAGTCATCATGTCCAGGGGAGCCTCAGGTATGGAACAGAGTCACCAGGACCAATGATGCCCAGGTGAGGACCAGAGTTACCAGGTACACGAGAGGCCACGGTGGGGATGAGAGGCAACAGGTCCATGTGAGCCCGACTTGGGGACCATGGTCAACATGTCTACTTGAGGCTCAGGTGTGGAACACAGTAACAAGGCCTAGGTGAGTAAACGGTGGTGAAGAAAGTTACCACGTCCAGGTGAGTCCCCGGTTGGGACAAGTGTCACCACGTCCACTTGAGGAGCAGGTGGGGACAAGGATCACCAGGTCCAGGGGAGTCCCTTGAAAGTACCAGAGTCAACAGTACGACGTCAGTCGCAGGTGGGAACCAGGGTCAGCAGGTCCTAGTCAGTCCAAAGTGGGGTTCACAGTCACTAGGACATGGTGAGACCCAGAGGGGGACCAGAGTCGCCTGGTACAGGTGAGGTCCAGGTGTGGAACACAGTCACCAGGTCCCAATTTTGCCCAGTTGAGTACCATGGTCAACAGGACCAGGTGACGCCCAGATGGGGACCGGAGTCCCCGATCCAGGTGAAGCCCAGGAGTAGACCACAGTCACCAGATCCAGGGTATTCTCAGGTGCAGACCAGAATCACCAGGTCAAGGTGACATGCAGGTGGCAACCACACTCACCAGGTCCCGGTGAGGCCCTGGTGGGGACCAGAGTCACGAGGTACATGAGAATCTAGAAACACTGCATCCACCAGGTCCACATGTAGTCCATGTGGGAAAAACAATCACCAGTTACAGGTGAGGACCAGGTGGGGATCCAACTCACCATGTCCAGGTGAGATCCAGGTGGGAACCAGTGTCACCATGTCCAGGTGTGGCCCAGGTGAAGACCAGAGTTAATAGGTCCAGCTGAATCACTGTTAGTGAACAGTGTAACAATATCCTGATGTTACCCAGGTGGGGACCAGAGACAAAGGTCCAGGTGAGATCCCGATGGGAACCACAGTCACCAGGTCAGGTGAGGCCATGCTTAGGATCAGAGTCACCAGTTACAGGTGAGGCCCAGGTAGAGCCAGAGTCACCTGGAACAGAAGAGGCCAAAGTCAGGACCAGAGTTGCCATGATAGATCAGTCCCAGTGGGGAATACAGTAACCAATTCCCGAGGATGCCCAGGTAAAACCAGAGTCACCATGCCCAGATGCGGCGCAGCTGGGGAGCATGTTCACTAGGTCCCGGTGAGGCCCACTTGGGGCCCAGAGTCACCAGGTCAAGTTGAGGCCTAGAGGGGTACCAGACTCACCTGGTCTAGGTGAAATCCAGATGGGGACCAGAGTCACCATGTCAGGCTGAGGCCCAGAGGGGATCCAGAGTCATCATGTCCAGGTGAGGCTCACGTGTGGAACAGAGTATCCAGTTGATAATGGTCCACAAGTGAGGACCAGAGTCACTAGATCAGGGTGAGGCCCAGTTAGTATCAGAGTCACCAGTTCCAGGTGAGCCCCAGAAGGTGTCCACAGCAATCAGGTCCAGGTGGGGAACAAAGTCACCAGGAACGGATGACCCCAGATGGGGACCAGATTCACCAGGTCCAGGTGATTCCCAGGTGGTGACCTGAGTTAACAGTTCCGGGTGAGGACCAGGTAAGGTCCAGATTCACCAGGTCCAAGTGAAGCCCACGTGGGGACCTGTGTCACCAGGCATGGGCGAGGCCCAGGTGGAAACCCCACTCACCAGGTCCAGGTGAGGCGAACCTGCAGGCCATGCAGAGGAACCATGTCCTGATGATGTCCAGGTAGGGACGAGATTTAACAGGTCCAGGTGAGGCCAACCTGCAGGCCATGCAGTGAAACCATGTCCCGATGATGCCGAGGTTGGGATCAGAATCACCAGGTCCAATGAGACCAAGATGGAGCATATTTACTAGGTCCATGTGAGGTGCAGTGGAGTACCAGAGCCACAAGACCTGGTTGAGGCCTAGAGGGGTACCAGAATCACCTGGTCCAGGTGACATCCAGATGGGGACCAGAGTCACCAGGTCAGGATGAGGCCCAGAGAGGTTCCAGAGTCAACATGTCCAGGTGAGGCTCAGGTGTGGAACAGAGTCACCAGGTACCAAAGATGCCCAGGTGAGGACCAGAGTCACCAGGTCTGGGTAATGCCCAGATAGGATCAGAGTCACCAGTTCAAGGTGAGGCCAAGAAATAGTCCACAGCAATCATCCAGGTGGGGAACAAAGTCACCAGGACTGGGTGATGCCCAGATGGGGACCAGATTGACCAGGTCCAGGTGAGGCCCAGGGGGTGACCAGAGACCCCGGGTATGGGAGACGACCAGGTAAGGACCAGATTCACCAGGTCCAAGAGGTCGACGAGGGGCCTGTGTCCCCAGGTACGGGTGAGTCACAGGTGGCAACCACACTCACCAGGTCCAGGAGAGGCCATCTTTCGCGCCATGCAGAGGAACCGTCTCCCGATGATGCCCATGTAGGAACCAGAGTTACCAGGTCCAGGTGATGCCAACCTGCAGGCCATGCAGTGGAACCATGTACCGATGATGCCGAGGGAGGGACCAGAGTCACCAGGTCCAAATGAGGCCCAGATGGAGCATATTCACTAGGTCCAGGTGAGGCCCAGTTGAGGACCAGAGTCACCAGATCTGGTTGAGGCTCAGAGGGGTACCAAAATCACCTGCTCCAGGTGACATCCAGATGGGGACCAGAGTCACCAGGACAGGGTGAGGCCCAGAGAGGTTCCAGAGTCATCATGTCCAGGTTAGGCTCAGGTATGGAACTGAGTCACCAGGTACCAAGATGCCCACATGAGGACCAGAGTCAACAGATCTGGGTGACGCGCAGATAGGATCAGAGTCACCAGTTGCAGGTGAGGCAAAGAAAGAGTCCACAGCAATCAGTTCCAGGTGGGAAACAAAGTAACCAGGATTGGGTGAGGCCCAGATGGGGACCAGTTCCCCTTCTACAGGTGAGGCCCAGGTGATGACCAGAGTCCCCAGGTTGGGAGAAGACGAGGTAAGGACCAGATTCACCAGGTCCAAGAGGCCCACGTGGGGACCTGAGTCACCAGGTATGGGTGAGCCACAGGTGGCAATCCCACTCACCAGGTTCAGGTGAGGCCAACCTGCAGGCGGTGCGCGGAACCATGTCCCGATGATGCCCAGGTAGGGACCCGAGTCACCAGGTCAAATTAGGCCAAGATGGAGCATATTCACTAAGTCCACGTGAGGCCCAGTTGAGGACCAGAATCACCAGATCTGCTTGAGGCCTAGATGGGAACCAGAATCACCCAGTCCGGGTTACGTCCTAATGGGGACCAGAGTCACCAGGTCAGGGTGAGGCCCAGAGAATTTCCAGAGTCATCATGACCAGGTGAGGCTCAGGTGTGTAAAAGAGTCACCAGGTACGAATGATGCCCAGGTGAGGACCAGAGTCAACAGGTCTGGGTGACGCGCAGATAGAATCAGAGTCACCAGTTCCAGGTGAGGCCAAGAAAGAGTCCACACAATCAGGTCAAGGTGTGGAACAAAGTCACCAAGAATGGGTGAGGCCCAGATTGGGACCAGATTCACCAGGTCCAGGTGAGGCCTAGGTGGTGACCAGAGTCATCGGGTCTGGGAGAGGACCAGGTAAGGACCAGATTCACCAGGTCCAAGAGGCTCACGTGGGGACCTGAGTCACCAGGTATGGGTGAGGCCCTAGTGGCAACCCACTCACTAGGTCCAGGTGAGGCCAACCTGCAGGCCAGAGTCACCAGATCCAGGTGAGGCCCTAGAGGGGACCGGAGTCACCAGGTAAATATGAGTCTACAAGAACACCACAGTCACCAGGTCCAGGTGTGGTTCATGTGGGAACGAGAGTCACCAGGTCCAGGTAGGACCCAGGTGGGGACCATAGTCACCAGGTCCAGATTGAGGACTAGGTAGGGGGACCAGAGTCATCAGGACTTGTTGAGGCCAAAGTGTGGAGCAAAGTTATCATGTCCAGGTGAGGCCCAGGTGGGGAACAGAGTAACCATGTCTCATTGATGCCAGGTGGGAAAAAAGTCACAAGGTCCAGACGAGGCCTAAGTGAGGAGTAGATTCACCAGGTCCTGTTGAGGCCAACCTGAGGACAAGTGTCGCCAGCCCCGGGTGAGTCCCAGAGGGGGACCAGAGTCACCCGGTCCTGGTGATATCCAGGTGGGGACCAGAGTCACCACATCAGGGTGAGACCCAGAGGGGACGAGAATCACTAGGTCCAGGTGAGGCCCCGATGTGGAACTGAGAACCCAGGTCCCATGATGCCCATATGAGGACCTGAGTCACCAGGTCCAGGTGAGTTCCTGTGGGAACCAGTCACCTCGTCCAGGTGAGGCCCAGGTGGGACCAGAGTCACCAGGTCCAGGTGAGGCCCAGTTATATAAGAGAGTATCCAGGTCCCAATGATGCCCAGGTAAGGACCAGAGTCAACAGGTCCAGGAGAGGCCCAAATATGGTTCAGAGTCATTGTGTTCCAGGTGAGGCCAGATGGAGACCACAGGAACCAGGTCCAGGAGAGCCCCATATGGGAACCAGAGCCACCAGATCCAGGTGATGTCTGGGTGGGACCACAGTCACAAGGCCCAGGGGAGGCGCAGGTGGCAACAGGTTTCACCAAGTCCAGGTGAGGCCCAGGTAGCGACCGGTCACCAGATCCAGGTGCGGAACAGCTAAGGACCAGATTCACCAGGCCCAAGTGAAGCCCAAGGGGTGACCAGAGTCACCAGGTAGGGGTGAGGCCCAGAGGGGGAACCAGAGTAACCAGTTTAGTTTGAGGCCCAGAATGGGACCCTAGGTCCCTGGTTAAAGTGAGGCGCAGATGTGGAATAGAGTATCTAGATCCCAATGATGCCTGGGTGAGGACCAGAGTCACTAGGGCCATGCAGGCCCAGATGGGGAACAGAATCACTAGGTCCTGGTGAGGCATAGAATAAGACCACAGTCAGCAGTATCAGGTAAGCCCCTTGTGGGAACCAGAGCCACTCTATCCAGCTGAGTCCCAGGTCCTTGGAGGCCCCCGTGAGGACCAGATTCATCAGGTCGAATTGAGGCATAGCTGGGAACAAGAGTCACCATGTCTGCGTGCGGCCTAGGTGGGGCAAGATCAGCAGTTCTGAGTTAGGTCAAAGTGGGGACGAGAGACACCAGGTGCAGGTGAGGCCAAACTGAGGACCATAGTCACCAGATGCAAGTGAGGTCCATGTTGGAAAGTGAGTCACCAGGTCCAGGAGAGGTTCAGGTATGGACCAGAGTCACCAGTTCCAGGTGAAATCCAGGTGGGGACCAGAGTCACCAGATCCAGGTGAAGCCCAGGTGGGGACCAGAGTCACTAGGTCCAGATGAGGTCCAGGTGAGGACCAGAGTCACCAGATCTGGGAGAGGCCCAGTTGTGATCAGAGTTACCACTTCCAGGTGAGGCCAAGAAGGTGTCCACAGCAATCAGGTCCACGTGGGGAACAAAGTCACCAGGACTAGGTGATGCCCAGGTGGTGACCAGATTTACCAGTTCCGGGTGAGGACTAGGTAATAGGATCAGAGTCACCAGTTCAAGGTGAGGGCAAGAAAGATTCCAGAGCAATCAGGTCCAGTTGGGGAACATAGTCACCAGGACTGGGTTAGGCCCAGATGGACCCAGATTCACCAGGTCCAGGTGAGGCCCATGTTGTGACCAGATTCCCCGGGTCTGGGAGAAGTCCAGGTAAGGGCCAGATTCACCAGGTCTTAGAGGCCCATGTGGGGACCTGAGTCACCAGGTATGGGTGAGGACCAGGTGGCATCAACTAATCAAGTCCAGGTGAGGCCAACCTGCAGGCCAGAGACACCAGGCCCAGGGGAGGCCCAAGGGGTGACCAGAGTCACCAGGTAAGGGTGAGGTTAAGAGGGGGACCAGAGTAACCAGTTTAGTTTGAAGCCCAGAATGGGACCAGCAGTTCCTGGTAATAGTGAGGCCCATGTGTGGAATAGAGTATCCAGGTCCCAATGATGCCTGAGTGAGGACCAGAGTCACTAAGGCCATGCAGGCCCAGATGGGGAACAGAATCACTAGGTTCTGGTGAGGCATAGAATAAGACCACATTCAGCAGTATCAGGTGAGCCCCTAGTGGGAACCAGAGCCACTCTTTCCAGCTGAGTCCCAGGTAAATGTGAGGTCCACGTGAGGACCAGATTCATCAGGTCGAATTGAGGAATAACTAGGGACAAGAGTCACCAGGTCTGGGTGCGTAATAGGTGGGGCAAGATTCAGCAGTTCTGAGTTAGGTCAAAGTGGGCAAGAGAGACACCAAGTCCAGGAGAGGTCCAGATTGGGACCAGAGTCACCAGATCCAGGTGAAGTCCAGATGGGGACCAGAGTCTCCAGATCCAGGTGAAGCCCAGGTGGGGACCAGAGTCTCTAGGTCCAGATGAGGCCCAGGTGAGGACCAGAGTTACAAGGTACACGTGGGGCCCCAGTTGGGATCAGAGGCAACAGGTCCATGTGAGGCCGGCTAGGGGACCATGGTCAACAGGTCTACTTGAGGCCCAGGTGTGGAACACAGTAAGCAGGTCCAGGTGAGTCCCCATGGTGACAAGAGTCACCACGTCCAGGTGAGGCCCAGGTTCGGACCAGGATCACCAGGTCCAGGGGAGGCCCTTGAAAGAACCAGAGTCAACAGTTCGAGTTCAGGCGCAGGTTTCAACCAGGGCCAGCAGGTCTAAGTCAGGGGAAAGTGGGGTTCACAGTCACTAGGGAATGGTGAGACCCAGAGGGGCACCAGAGTCACGTGGTCCAGGTGAGGTCCAGTTGTGGAACACAGTCACCGCGTCCCAATTTTGCCCAGTTGAGGACCATGGTCAACAGGGCCTGGTGAGCCTCACATGGGGACGAGAGTCCCCAAATCCAGGTGAAGCCCAGGAGGGGACCACAGTCACCAGATCCAGGGTACTCTCAGGTGCAGACCAGAATTACCAGGTCCAGGTGAGGTGCAGGTGGCAACCACACTCACCAGGTCCCGGTGAGGCCCTGGTGGGGACCAGAGTCACGAGGTACATGACAAACTAGAAACACTGCAGCCACCAGGTCCACATGATATCCATGTGGGAACGAGAATCACCAGTTACAGGTTAGGACCAGGTGGGGATCTGACTCACAATTTCCAGGTGAGACACAGGTGGGAACGAGTGTCACCATGTGCAGGAGTGGCCCAGGTGAAGACCAGAGTTGATAGGTCCGGCTGGGTCACTGTTAGTGTACAGTGTAACCATATCCTGATGCTACCCAGGTGGGTACCAGAGACACCAGGTCCTGGTGAGGCCCAGGTGGGACCAGAGACATGAGGTCCAGGTGAGGTCCCGATGGGAACCACAGTCACCAGGTCAGGTGAGGCCATGCTTAGGATCAGAGTCACCAGTTACAGGTGAGGCCCAGGTGGAGCCAGAGTCACCTGGTACAGAAGAGGCCAAAGTCAGGACGAGAGTTACCAGGATCAGGTCAGTCCCAGTGGGGAACAGAGTAACTATGTTCCGATGATGCCCAGGTAGACCCAGCGTCACCAGGTCCAGATGAGGCGCAGGTGGGGAGCATATTCACTAGGTCTCGGTGAGACCCAGTTGAGGACCAGTGTCACCAGGTATATTTGAGCCCTTGAGGGGTAACAGATTCACCTGGTCTAGGTGACATCCAGATGGGGACCAGAGTCACCATGTCAGGGTGAGGCCACGAAGGGATCCAGAGTCATCATGTCCAGGTGAGGCTCAGGTGTGGAACAGAGTATCCAGGTCATAATGGTCCACAGGTGAGGACCAGAGTCACCAGATCTGAGTGAGGCCCAGTTAGGATCAGAGTCACCAGTTCCAGTTGAGGCCAAGAAGGAGTCCACAGCAATCAGGTCCAGGTGGGGAACAAAGTCACCAGGACTGGGTGAGGCCCAGATGGGGCCAGATACACCAGGTCCAGGTGATTCCCAGGTGGTGACTAGGGTTACCAGGTCCGGTTGAGAACCAGGTAAGGACGAGATTCACCAAGATACTGGGGCCAACGTTGGGACCGGTGTCACCATGTATGGGTGAGGCCCAGGTGACAAGCCCACTCACCAGGTCCAGGTGAGGCCAGCCTACAGGCCAGAGTCACCAGATCCAGGTGAGGCCCTAGTGGGGACGGGATTCACAAGGTAAATGTGAGTCTACAAAACACCACAGTCACCAGATCCAGGTGTGGTTCATGTGGGAACGGGAGTCATGAGGTCCAGCTGAGACCCAGTTGGGGACGACAGTCACCAGGTCCAGATTGAGGCCTAGGTTTGGGGACGAGAGTCATCAGGACCAGTTGAGGCCAAAGTGTGCAGCTAATTATCATGTCCAGGTGGGGCCAGGTGGGGAACATAGTAACCATGTCCCATTGATGCCAGGTGGGAAAAGAGTCACAAGGTCCAGACGAAGCCTAAGATTGGAGTAGATTCACCAGGTCCTGTTGAGGCCCACCTGAGGACCAGTGTCCCCAGCTCCGGGTGTGTCACCCGGTTCTGGTGATATCCAGGTGGGGACCAGTGTCACAAGTCAGGGTGAGGCCCAGAGGGGGAGAGAATCACTAGGTCCAGGTGAGGCCCCTATGTGGAATTGTGAAACCAGGTCCCAAGATGTCCATATGAGGACCTGAGTCACCAGGTACAGGTGATGTCCCTGTGGGAACCAGTCACCCCGTCCAGGTGAGGCCCAGGTGGGACCACAGTCACCAGGTCCTGGTGAGGCCCAGGTATATAAGAGAGTATCCAGGTCCCAATGATGCCCAGGGAAGGACCAGAGTCAACAGGTCCAGGAGAGGCCCAAATATAGATCAGAGTCATTGTGTTCCAGGTGAGGCCAGAGGGAGACCACAGGGAACAGATCCAGGAGAGCCCCATATGGGAACCAGAGCCACCAGATCCAGGTGAGGTCCAGGAGGGACCACAGTCACAAGGTCCAGGTGAGGCGCTGGTGGCAACATGATTCACCAAGTCCAGGTGAGGCCCACGTGGTGACCTGTCACCAGGGCCAGGTGCGGACAAGCTAAGGACCAGAATCACGAGGCCCAAGTGAAGCCCAAGGGGTGACCAGAGTCACCAGGTAAGGGTGAGGCCCAGAGGGGAACCAGAGTAACCAGTTTAGTTTGAGGCCCAAAATGGGACCAGAGATCCCTGGTCAAACTAGGCCCAGGTGTGACATAGAGTATCCAGGTCCCAATGATGCCTGGGTGAGGACCAGAGTCACTATGGCCATGCAGGCTCAGATGGGGAACAGAATCACTAGGTCCTGGTGAGGCATAGAATAAGACCACAATTACAAGTATCAGGTGTGCCCCTTTTGGGAACCAGAGCCACTCTATCCAGCTGTGTCCCAGGTCCATGTGAGCCCCACGTCAGGACCAGATGCATCAGGTCGAATTAAGGCATAGTTCGGGACAAGAGTCACCAGGTCTGGGTGCGGGCTAGGTGGGGCAAGATTCAGCAGTTCTGAGTTAGGTCAAGTGGGGACGAGAGACACCAGGTCCAGGTGAGGCCAAACTGAGGACCAGAGTCACCAGATCCAGGTGAGGTCCATGTTGGAAAGAGAGTCACCAGGTCCAGGAGAGGTCCAGGTGGGACCAGAGTCACCAGATCCAGGTGAAGTCCAGGTGGGGACCAGAGTCACCAGATCCATGTGAAACCCAGGTGGGGACCAGAGTCACTAGGTCCTGATTAGGCCCAGGTGAGGATCAGAGTTACCAGATACACGTGAGCCCTTGGCGGGGATCAGAGACAAAAGGTCCACGTGAGCACGGCTTGGGGAACATGGTCAACAAGTCTACCTGACGCCCAGGTGTGGAACACAGTAATCATGTCCAGGTGAGTCCCCGGTGGTGACAAGAGTCACCACGTCCAGTTGAGGCCCAATTGGGGACCAGGATCACCAGGTACAGGGGAGGCCCTTGAGAGAACCAGAGTCAACATTCGAGGTGAGGCGCAGGTGGCAACCTGGGTCAGCAGGTCCAAGTCAGGCCAAAGTGGGGTTCACAGTCACTAGGGCACAGTAAGACCCAGAGGGGGACCAGAGTCACCTTGTTCCATGTGAGATCCAGTTGTGGAACAGAGTCACCGGGTCCCAATTTTGCCCAGTTGAGGACCATGGTCAACAGGGCCAGGTGAGGCCCAGATGGGGACCGGAGTCCCCAAATTCAGGTGAAGCCCAGGTGGGGACCACAGTCACCAGATCCAGGGTAGTCTCAAGTGGAGACCAGAATCACCGGGTCCTGGTGAGGTGCAAGTGGCAACCACACTCACCAAGTCCGGGTGAGGCCCTGGTGGGACCAGAGTCACGAGGTACATGAGAAGCTAGAAACACTGCAGCCACCAGGTCCACATGATGTCCATGTGGGAACGAGAATTACAAGTTACAAGTGAGGACCAGGTGGGGATCTGAGTCACCATGTCCAGGTGAGACCCTGGTGGGAACCAGTGTCACCATGTCCAAGTGTGGACCAGGTGAAGACGAGAGTTAATAGGTCCCGGCCGTGTCACTGTTAGTGAACAGTGTAACCATATCCTGATGCTACTCAGGTGTGTACCAAATACAAGGTCCTGGTGAGTCCCAGTTGGGACAGGAGACATGAGGACCAGGTGAGGGTACCGATGGAAACCACTGTCACCAGGTCAGGTGAGGCCATGCTTAGGATCAGAGTCACCACTTACAGGTGAGGTCCAGGGGGAGCAGAGTCAACATGGCACAGAAGAGGCGAAAGTCAGGACCAGAGTCACCACGATCAGGTCAGTCCACTGGGAATAGAGTAACCACGTCCCGATGATGCCCAGGTAGAACCACAGTTACCAGGTCCAGGGGTGGCCAACCTAAAGGCCATGCAGTGGAACCATGTCCCGATGAAGCCCAGGTACGGAAAGAGAGTCACCAAGTCCAAATGAGGCCCAGATGGAGCATATTCAATAGGTCCACGTGAGGCCAGTTGAGGACCAGAGTCACCAGATCCAGGTGAAGCCATAGGTGGGAACCAGAGTCACTAGGTCCAGATGAGGCCCAAGTCAGGAACAGTGTTACCAGGTACACGTTGATGCCCCTGTGGGAATCAGAGGAAACAGGTCCATATGAGCCCGGCTTCGGTACCATGGTCAACAGGACTACTTGAGGCCCAGGTGTGGAACACAGTAAACCAGGTCCAGGTGAGTCCCCGGTGGTGACAAGGGTCACCACGTCCAGGTGAGTCCCAGGAGGGGGACCAAGATCACCAGGGACAGGGAAGCCCTTTGAATGAACCAGAGTCAAACAGTTCGAGGTCAGTCGCAGGTGTCAACCTGGGTCAGCAGGTCCAAGTCAGGCCAAAGTCGGGGTTCACAGTCACTAGGGCACGGGGAGACCCAGAGGGGGACCAGAGTCACCTGGTCCAGGTGAGGTCCAGGGGGTGGAACACAGTCACTGGGTCCCAATTTTGCCAGTAGAAGGACCATGGGTCACAGGGCCAGGTGAGTCCCAGATTGGGGATCCTCAATCTGGATCAGATTCACCAGTTCCAGTGAGGCTAAGAAGGAGTCCACAGCAATCATGTCCAGATTTGACGCCTAGGTCGGGGGACCAGAGTCATCAGGACTAGTGAGGCCAAAATGTGGAGCAAAGTTATCATGTCCAGGTGAGGCCCAGGTGGGGAACAGACTAACCATGTCCCATTGATGCCAGGTGGGAAAAAGAGTCACAAGATCCAGACGAGGCCTAAGTGAGGAGCAGATTCACCATGGTCCTGTTGAGGCCCAGTTTGAGGACCAGTGTCCCCAGCTCCGGGTGAGTCCCAGGGGGGACCAGAGTCACCCGGTTCTGGTGATATCCAGGTGGGGACCAGAGTCACCACGTCAGGGTGAGGACCATAATGGGACGAGAATCACTAGGTCCAGGTTAGGTCCCGATGTGGAACGGAGAAACCAGGTCCCATGATGCCCATATGAGGACCTGGAGTCACCAGGTCCAGGTGAGGTCCCTGTGGGAACCAGTCACATCGTTCCAGGTGAGGCCCAGGTGGGACCACAGTCACCTGTATCATGTGAGCCCCTTGTGGGAACCAGAGCCACTCTATCCAGCTGAGTCCCAGGTCCATGTGAGGCCAAACGTGAGGAGCAGATTCATCAGGTCGAATTGAGCAGGAGCTGGGGACAAGAGTCACCAGGTCTGCGTGCGGCCTAGGTGAGTCAAGATTCAGCAGTTCTGAGTTAGGTCAAAGTGGGGACGAGAGAAATCAGGTCCAGGTGAGGCCAAACTGAGGACCAGAGTCACCATATCCTGGTGAGTTCCAGGTGGGGGACCAGAGTCACCAGATCCAGGTGAAGCCCAGGTGGGACCAGGTCACTAGGTCCAGATGAGGCCCAGGTGAGGACCAGAGTTACCAGGTACAACGTGAGGCCCCGGTGGGGATCAGAGGAAACAGGTCTATGTGAGGCCGCCTTGGGGACCATGGTCAACAGGTCTACTTGAGGCCAAGGTGTGGAACACAGTAAGCAGGTCCTGGTGAGTCCCACGTGGTGACAAGGGTCACCACGTTCAGGTGGGGCCCCAGTTGCGGACCAGGATCACCAGGTACAGGGGAGGTCCCTTGAGAGAACCAGAGTCAATAGTTAGAGGTCAGGCGCAGGTGGCAACCAGGGTCAGCAGATCCAAGTCAGGCCAAAGTGGGGTTCACCAGTCACTAGGCACGGTGTGAGACCCAGAGGGGGACCAGAGTCACCTGGTCCAGTGAGGTCCAGTTGTGGAACTCAGTCACCGGGTCCCAATTTTGCCCAGTGAGGACCATGGTCAACAGGGCCAGTGAGGCCCAGATGGGGACCGGAGTCCCCAAATCCAGGTGAAGCCCAGGTGGGGACCACAGTCACCAGATCAGGGTAGTCTCAGGTGCAGACCAGAATCACCAGGTCCAGTGAGGTGCAGGTGGCAACCACACTCACCCGGTCCCGGTGAGGCCCTGGTGGGGACCAGAGTCACGAGGTACATGAGAAGCTAGAAACACTGCAGCCACCAGGTCGACATGATGTCCATGTGGGAACGAGAATCACCAGTTACAATGAGGACCAGGTGGGGATCCGACTCACATGTCCAGGTGAGACCCAGGTGGGAACCAGTGTCACCATGTCCAGGTGTGGCCCAGGTGAAGACCAGAGTTAATAGGTCCGCTGGTCACTGTAGTGACAGTGTAACCATATCCTGATGCTACCCAGGTGGGTACCAGAGACACCAGGTCCTGGTGAGGCCCAGGTGGACCGAGACATGAGGTCCAGGTGAGGTCCCGATGGGAACCACAGTCACCAGTCAGGTGAGGCCATGCTTAGGATCAGAGTCACCAGTTACAGGAGGCCAGGTGGAGCCAGAGTCACCTGGTACAGAAGAGGCCAAAGTCAGGACCAGAGTTACCAGGATCAGGTCAGTCCCAGTGGGGAATACAGTAACCATGTCCGATGATGCCAGGTAGAACCGAGTCACCAGGTCCAGATGAGGCGCAGGTGGGGAGCATATTCACTAGGTCCGGTGAGGCCCAGTTGAGGACCAGAGTCACCAGGTCTAGTTGAGGCCTAGAGGGGTACAAGATTCACCTGGTCTAGTGACATCCAGATGGGGACCAGAGTCACCATGTCAGGGTGAGGCCCAGAGGGGATCCAGAGTCATCATGTCCAGGTGAGGCTCAGGTGTGGAACAGAAGTACCATATGCCCAGGTGAGGACCAGAGTCACCAGATCTGGGTGAGGCCCAGTAGTCAGAGTCACCAGTCCAGTTGAGGCCAAGAAGGTCCACAGCAATCAGGTCCCTGTGGGAACAAAGTCACCAGGACTGGGTGAGGCCGATGGGGACCAGATTCACCAGGCCCAGGTGATTCCCAGGTGGTGACCAGAGTTACCAGTTCTGGGAAGGACCAGGTAAGGACCAGATTCACCAGGTCCAAGAGGCCCACGTGGGGACCTGGTCACCAGGTATGGGTGAGGCCAGGTGCAACCCCACTCACCAGGTCCAGGTGAGGCCAACCTGCAGGCCAGAGTCACCAGATCCAGGTGGGCCCTAGTGGGGACCGGTGTCACCAGTAAATGTGAGTCTACAAGAACACCACAGTCACCAGCTCCAGGTGTGTTTATGTGGGAACAAGAGTCACCAGGTCCAGGAGACCCGGTGGGGACCACATCACCAGGTCCAGATTGAGGCCTAGGTGGGGGGACCAGATTCATCAGGACCAGTTGAGGCCAAAGTGTGGAGCAAAGTTATCATGTCCAGAGAGGCCAGGTGGGAACAGAGTAACCATGTCCCATTGATGCCAGTGGGAAAGAGTCACAAGGTCCAACGAGGCCTAAGTGAGGAGTAGATTCACCAGGTCCTGTTGAGGCCCATTAGGACCAGTGTCCCCAGCTCGGAGAGTCCAGAGGGGGACCAGTCACCCGGTTCTGGTGATATCCAGGGGGACCAGAGTCACCACGTCAGGGTGAGGCCCAGAGGGGGACGAGAATCACTAGGTCCAGGTGAGGCCCCGATGTGGAACTGAGAAACCAGGTCCCATGATGCCCATATGAGGACCTGAGTCACCAGTCCAGGTGAGGTCCCTGTGGGAACCAGTCACCTCGTCCAGGTGAGGCCCAGTGGGACCACATCACCAGGTCCAGGTGAGGCCAGGTTATAAGAGAGTATCCAGGTCCAATGATGCCCAGTAAGGACCAGCGTCAACAGGTCCAGGAGAGGCCCAAATATGATCAGAGTCATTGTGTTCCAGGTGAGGCCAGATGGAGACAACAGGAACCAGATCCAGGAGAGCCCCATATGGGAACCAGAGCCACCAGATCCAGGTGTGGTCCAGGTGGACCACAGTCACAAGGTCCAGGTGAGGCGCAGGTGGCAACAGGATTCACCAAGTCCAGGTTGAGGCCCAGGTGGCGACCAGTCACCAGATCAGGTCGGACAGCTAAGGACCAGATTCACCAGGCCCAAGTGAATCCCAAGGGGTGACCAGATCACCAGGTAAGGGTGAGGCCCAGAGGGGAACCAGAGTAACAGTTTAGTTTGAGGACCAGAATGGGACCAGAGATCCCTCAAAGTGAGCCAGGTGTGAATAGAGTATCCAGGTCCCAATGATGCCTGGGTGAGGACCAGAGTCACTAGGGCCATGCAGGCCCAGATGGGCAACAGAATCACTAGGTCCTGGTGAGGCATAGAATAAGACCACAGTCACAGTATCAGGTGAGCCCCTGGGGAACCAGAGCCACTCTATCCAGGTGAGTCCCAGGTCCATGTGAGGCCCGTGAGGACCAGATTCATCAGGTCGAATTGAGGCATAGCTGGGGACAAGATCACCAGTCTGGGTGCGGCCTAGGTGGGGCAAGATTCAGAGTTCTGAGTTTAGATCAAAGTGGGACGAGAGACACCAGGTCCAGGTGAGGCCAAAGTGAGGACCAGAGTCACCAGATCCATTGGTCCATGTTGGAAAGAGAGTCACCAGGTTCAGGAGAGGTCCAGGTGGGGACCAGAGTCACCAGATCCAGGTGAGGGGGGGACCAGAGTCACCAGATCCAGGTGAAGCCCAGGTGGGGACCAGAGTCACTAGGTCCAGATGAGGCCCAGGTGAGGACAGAGTTACCAGACACGAGGCCCCGGTGGGGATCAGAGGCAAGAGGACTCTTGGGGCCCAAGTCCTTGAGTTTGGAACACAGTAACAAGGTCCAGGTGAGTCCCCGGTGGTGACAAGAGTCACCACGTCCAGGTGAGGCCCAGGTGGGACCAGGATCACCAGGTCCAGGGAAGGCCCTTGAAAGAACCAGAGTCAACATCGAGGTCAGGACAGGTGCAACCAGTGTCAGCAGGTCCAAGTCAGGCCAAAGTGGGGTTCACAGTCACTAGGGCACGGTGAGACCCAGAGGGGGACCAGAGTCACCTGGTCCATGTGAGGTCCAGTTGTGGAACAGTCACCGGGTCCCAATTTTGCCAGTTGAGGACCAATGGTCAACAGCCAGGTGAGGCCCAGATGGGGACCGGAGTCCCCAAATCCAGGTGAAGCCCAGGTGGGACCAGAGTCACCAGATCCAGGGTAGTCTCGGGTGCAGACCAGAATCTCCAGGTCCATGAGGTGCAGGTGGCAACCACACTCACCAGGTCCCGGTGAGGCCTGGTGGGGACCAGAGTCACGAGGTACATGAGAAGCTAGAAACACTGCAGCCACCAGGTCCACATGATGTCCATGTGGGAACGAGAATCACTAGTTACAGGTGAGGACCTGGTGGGGATCCCACTCACCATGTCCAGGTGAGACCCAGGGGACCAGTGTCACCATGTCCAGGTGTGGCCCTGGTGAAGACCAGAGTTAATAGGTCAGGCTGGGTCATGTTAGTGAACAGTGTAACCATATCCTGATGCTTCCCAGGTGGGTACCAGAGACACCAGGTCCTGGTGAGGCCCAGGTGGAACCAGAGACCTGAGGTCCAGGTGAGGTCCCGATGGAACCACAGTCACCAGGTCAGGTGAGGCCATGCTTAGGATCAGAGTCACCAGTTACAGGTGAGGTCCAGGTGGAGCCAGAGTCACCTGGTACAGAAGAGGCCAAAGTCAGGATCAGAGTTACCAGAATCAGGTCAGTCCCAGTGGGGAATACAGTAACCATTTCCCGAGGATGCCCAGGTAAAACCAGTGTCACCATGCCCAGATGCGGCGCAGCTGGGGAGCATGTTCACTAGGTCCCGGTGAGGCCCAGTTGGGGCCCAGAGTCACCAGGTCAAGTTGAGGCCTAGAGGGGTACCAGATTCACCTGGTCTAAGTGACATCCAGATGGACCAGAGTCACCATGTCAGGCTGAGGCCCAGAGGGGATCCAGAGTCAACATGTCCAGGTGAGGCTCACGTGTGGAACAGAGTATCCAGTTCATAATGGTCCACAGGTGAGGACCAGAGTCACCAGATCTGGGTGAGGCCCAGTTAGGATCAGAGTCACCAGTTCCAGGTGAGGCCAAGAAGGAGTCCACAGCAATCAGGTCCAGGTGGGGAACAAAGTCACCAGGAATGGATGACCCCAGATGGGGACCAGATTCACCAGGTCCAGGTGATTCCCATGTGGTGACCAGAGTTACGAGTTCCGGTGAGGACCAGGTAAGGACCAGATTCACCAGGTCCAAGTGAGGCCCACGTGGGGACCTGTGTCACCAGGCATGGGTGAGGCCGAGGTGGCAACCCCACTCACCAGGTTCAGGTGAGGCGATCTTGCAGGCCATGCAGAGGAACCATGTCCCGATGATGCCCAGGTAGGGACTAGAGTTACCAGGTCCAGGTGAGGCCAACCTGCAGGCCATGCAGTGGAACATGTCCCGATGATGCCCAGGTAGGGACCAGAGTTAACAGGTCCAGGTGAGGCCAACCTGCAGGCCATGCAGTGGAACCATGTCCCGATGATGCCGAGGTAGGGATCAGAATCACCAGGTCCAATGAGACCCAGATGGAGCATATTTACTAGGTCCAGGTGAGGTCCAGTGGAGGACCAGAGTCACCAGATCTAGTTGAGGCCTAGAGGGGTACCAGAATCACCTGGTCCAGGTGACATCCAGATGGGGACCAGAGTCCCCAGGTCAGGATGAGGCCCAGAGAGGTTCCAGAGTCATCATGTCCAGGTGAGGCTCAGGTGTGGAACAGAGTCACCAGGTACCAAAGATGCCCAGGTGAGGACCAGAGTCACCAGGTCTGGGTAATGCGCAGATAGGATCAGAGTCACCAGTTCCAGGTGAGGCCAAGAAAGAGTCCACAGCAATCAGATCCAGGTGGGGAACAAAGTCACCAGGACTGGGTGAGGCCCAGATGGGGACCAGATTCACCAGGTCCAGGTGAGGCCCAGGTGGTGACCAGAGACCAAGGGTCTGGGAGACGACCAGGTAAGGACCAGATTCACCAGGTCCAAGAGGCCCACGAGGGGACCTGTGTCCCCAGGTACGGGTGAGGCACAGTGGCAACGACACTCACCAGGTCTAGGAAGGCCATCCTTTGGCCATGCAGAGGAACCCTGTCCCGATGATGCCCATGTAGGAACCAGAGTTACCAGGTCCAGGTGATGCCAACCTGCAGGCCATGCAGAGGAACCATGTCCCGATGATGCCCAGGTAGGGACCAGAGTCACCAGGTCCAGAATCGGCGCAGGTGGGAGCATATTCACTAGGACCCTGTGAGGCCCAGATGCGGACCAGAGTCACCAGGTCTACTTGAGGCCTAGAGGGGTACCAGATTCACCTGGTCTAGGTGACATCCTGATGGGGACCAGAGTCACCATGTCAGCCTCCCCTGGACATGATGACTCTGGGCCAGTCCTGGTGAGGCCCAGGTGGTACCAGAGACATGAGGTCCAGGTGAGATCCCGATGGGAAACACAGTCACCAGGTCAGGTGAGGCCATGCTTAGGATCAGTCACCAGTTACAGGTGAGGCCCATGTGGAGCGACAGTCACCTGGTACAGAAGAGGCCAAAGTCAGGATCAGAGTTACCAGGTCAGGTCAGTCCCAGTGGGGAATAGAGTAACTATGTCCCCATGATGCCCAGGTAGAACCAGAGTCACTAGTTCCAGAAGAGGCGCAGGTGGGGAGCATGTTCACTAGGTCCCGGTGAGGCCCAGTTGAGGACCAGAGTCACCAGATCTGGTTGAGTCCTAGAGCGGTACCAGAAACACCTGGTCCTGGTGACATCCAGAAGGGGACCAGAGTCACCAGGTCAGGGTGAGGCCCAGAGAGGCCCAGAGTCATCATTCCAGGGAGGCTCAGGTGTGGAACAGAGTCACCAGGTACCAATGATGCCCAGGTGAGACCAGAGTCACCAGGTATGGGTGACGCGCAGATAGGATCAGAGTCACCAGGTCCAGGTGAGGCCAAGAAAGACTCCACAGCAATCAGGTCCAGGTGGGGAACAAAGACACAAGGACTGGGTGAGCCCCAGATGGGGACCAGATTCACCAGGTCCAGGTGAGGCCCAGGTGGTGACCAGACTCCCCGGGTCTAGGAGAGGACCAGGTAAGGTCCAGATTCACCAGGACCAAGAGACCCACGTGGGGACCTGAGTCACCAGGTATGGGTGAGGCCCAGGGGGCAACCCCACTCACCAGGTCCACGTGAGGCCAGCCTGCAGGCCAGAGTCACCAGATCCAGGTGAGGCCCTAGTGGGGACCGGAGTCACCAAGTAAATGTGAGTCTACAAGAACACTACAGTCACCAGGTCCAGGTGTGGTTCATGTGGGAACGAGAGTCACAGGTCCAGGTGAGAACCTGGTGGGGACCACAGTCACCAGGTCCAGATTGAGGCCTAGGTGGGGGACCAGAGTCATCGGGACCAGTTGAGACCAAAGTGTGGAGCAAAGTTTTCATGTCCAGGTGACGCCCAAGTGGGGAACAGAGTAACCATGTCCCATTGATGCCAGATGGGAAAAGAGTCACAAGGTCCAGATGAGGCCTAAGTGAGGAGTAGATTCACCAGGTCCTGTTCAGGCCAGGTTTAGGACCAGTGTCCCCAGCTCCGGGTGTCCCAGAGGGGGACCAGAGTCACCCGGTTCTGGTGATATCCAGGTGGGGACCAGAGTCACCACGTCAGGGTGAGGCCCAGTGGGGGACGAGAATCACTAGGTCCAGGTGAGGCCCGATGTGAACTAGAAACCAGGTGCCATGATGCCATATGAGGACCTGAGTCACCAAGTCCAAGTGAGGTCCCTGTGGGAACCAGTGAACTCCTCCAGGTGAGGCCCGGTGGGACCACAGTCACCAGGTCCAGGTGAGGCCCAGGTATATAAGAGATTATCCAGGTCCCAATGATGCCCAGTTAAGGACCAGAGTCAACAGGTCCAGGAGAGTCCCAAAATGGATCAGAGTCATTGTGTTCCAGGTGACGCCAGATGGAGACCACAGGAACCAGGTCCAGGAGAGCCGCATATGGGAACCAGAGCCACCAGATCCAGGTGAGGTCCAGGTGGGACCACAGTCACAAGGTCCAGGTGAGGCGCAGGTGGCAACAAGATTCACCAAGTCCAGGTGAGGCCCAGGTGGCGACCAGTCACCAGATCCAGGTGCGGACCAGCTAAGGACCAGATTCACCAGGCCCATGTGAAGCTCAAGTGGTGACCAGATTTACCAGGTAAGGGTGAGTCCCAGAGGGGGAATCAGAGTAACCAGTTTAGTTTGAGGCACAGAATGGGACCAGAGGTCCGGTCAAAGTGAGGCCCAGGGGTGAATAGAGTATCCAGGTCCCAATGATGCCTGGGTGAGGACCAGAGTCCAAGGGCCATGCAGGCCCAGATGGGGAACAGAATCACTAGGTCCTGTTGAGGCATAGAATAAGA
Organism: Canis lupus familiaris; assembly: GCF_011100685.1. Classification (NCBI taxonomy): domain Eukaryota; kingdom Metazoa; phylum Chordata; class Mammalia; order Carnivora; family Canidae; genus Canis; species Canis lupus. The sequence continues at coordinate 871,855 of NW_023330140.1, forward strand.
CCAGATTCAGGGATCCCTGGGTAGCGCAGCTGTTTGGCGCCTGCCTTTGGCCCAGGGCGCGATCCTGGAGACCCGGGATCGAATCCCACATCGGGCTCCCGCTGCATGGAGCCTGCTTCTCCCTCTGCCTGTGTCTCTGCCTCTCTCTCTCTCTGTGACTATCATAAATAAATAAAAATTTAAAAAAATTAAAAAAAAGACCAGATTCACCAGTATCAGGTGAGCCCCTTGTGGGAACAAGAGCCACTCTACACAGCTGAGTCCCAGGTCCATGTGAGGCCCAAGGGAGGACCAGATTCATCAGGTAGAATTGAGGCATAGCTGGGGACAAGTGTCACCAGGTCTGGGTGCGGCCTAGGTGGGGAAAGATTCAGCAGTTCTGAGTTAGGTCAAAGTGGGGACGAGAGACACCAGTTCCAGGTGAGGCCAAAGTGAGGACCAGAGTCACCAGATCCAGGTGAGGTCCATGTTGGAAAGAGAGTCACGAGGTCCAGGAGAGGTCAGGTGGGGGCCAGAGTCACCAGATCCATGTGAAGTCCAGGTGGGCCAGAGTCACCAGATCCAGGTGAAGCCCAGGTGGGGACCAGAGTCTCTAGTTGCAGATGAGGCCCAGGTGAGGACCAGAGTACCAGGTACACGTGAGGCCCCGGGGGGATCAGAGGCAACAGGTCCATGTGAGGCCGGCTTGGGGTCCATGGTCACAGGTCTACTTGAGGCCCAGGTGTGGAACACAGTAAGCAGGTCCAAGTGAGTCCCTGGTGGTGACAAGAGTCACACGTCAGTGAGACCCCAGGTGGGGACCAGGATCACCAGGTAGAGGGGAGGCCCTTGAAAGAACCAGAGTCAACAGTTCGAGGTAGGCGCAGGTTGCAACCAGGGTCAACAGGTCCAAGTCAGGCCAA